>NC_091313.1:20726339-21023839 GCF_038502225.1 Cherax quadricarinatus
TACTCTTGAACATCGGCAAAAATCGAACATTTTCGCTACTTTGAGCTCAGTTTCAAGGTCCTTTTCATCGTGATATGTAATATGTCTTCCATTCTATCAAATGAGACCAAGAAAACAAGAATACAACCATAAATATGTATGCTGAGGCAGTTTTCCTCATTTAAATTAACCCTTTGACTGTCGCAGGCCGCTTTTATTTTTTATTTATTTATTTATTTAGTAATTTAAGCATACATACAGAGGTACAAAAAATACAGGTAAGAGCAGCATGCCAAAGCCACTTATATGCATAGCATTACGGACTGGCTTAAAATTAACTTAAGATTAACTAAGCAATGATGAAATCAGTGATAAATCATTATTGTAAACAGATAACTATAAAGCACAAATGAGTATTACAAAGACAGGTCATATGGTTGCTTGCATTGCTGTACATTCAGTCGAATGGAGTATTCTGTTAGGTAGTGTATTTAAAAAAATAATAAAGTTAGATTGGGTCCTAGGTTTAACATTTGTGTGATATAATTGTGAGTAACATATAGGATATACAATTTATAAGGTTCAGTTATTCAGTATATATTTGGTTTTGAGTGAGTAAGTGATCTTTGAGAAGAGACTTGAATTTATAAACAGGTAGTGTTTCTTTTATATTTACAGGTAATGAATTCCAGATTTTAGGGCCTTTTATGTGCATTGAGTTTTTGCATAGCGTGAGATGGACACGAGGAACATCAAAGAGTGATCTGTGCTTTGTGTTATGGTCATGTGTTCTGTTGAGGTTGGCAAGGAGATGTTTGAGGGGAGGGTTAATATCAGAGTTAAGTGTTCTATGTATGTAATAGGTGCAGTAATAAGTATGGATGTTTTGTATGGTGAGTAGGTTGAGTGTTTTGAATATTGGTGGAGTGTGTTGCCTGTAGTGAGAATTTGTTATCATTCTAACTGCAGCCTTTTGTTGGGTAATTAGTGGTCTGAGATGGTTAATTGTTGTTGAGCCCCATGCACAAATTCCATAGGTGAGATAGGGGTAAATAAGAGAGTGATAAAGGGCCAGGAGGGCTGACTGTGGAACATAGTACCGTATCTTCGATAGTATGCCTACAGTCTTGGAAATTTTCTTAGTAATTTGTTGTATATGTGTATGAAATTTGAGTCTATTATCGAGGTGGATTCCTAGGAATTTTCCCTCTGTTAGCTTTGTGATAGGTGATCCGTTTATTGTTATGTTAAGAGGTACATCTGTAGCTCTGTTACCAAACTGAATGAAGTAGGTTTTGTCAATGTTTAGTGTAAGTTTGTTAGTCCTCATCCAGGTAGATATTTTCTGTAATTCGGTGTTTACAGTATTGGCTAGCGTGACTGGGCTCGGGTGAGAGAAGACGTATGTAGTGTCATCTGCAAAAAGTGTGGGTTTGAGTAATTGCGAAGCATTTGGTAGGTCATTTATGTATAGGAGAAAGAGAAGAGGGCCAAGGACACTTCCCTGTTGGACACCAACTGTAATTGGTTGTGCGGAAGAGCTTGCCCCATTTGCGTACACATATTGGCTTCTGTTGCTGAGGTAAGACTTGAGGTAGTTGAGGGGAGTGCCCTCTAATACCATAGTGTGACAATTTTACGTGGAGCAAGTCATGGTCAACTGTATCAAAAGCTTTACGTAAGTCAATGAAGATCCCCAGTGGGACTTCTTTTTTCTCTATTGCAGTGTATATATGTTCTAGCATGTGTATAATAGCATCATTAGTATTTTTATTAGGCCTGAATCCAAATTGGCAGGGGTTGAGAATGTTTTGGGAGATGAGGTAGGAGTAGATTCGTTTATGAATTAATTTTTCGAAGATTTTTGAGAGAAGGTGTAAATTGGATATTGGCCTATAGTTATTCAACTCTGTTTGGTCTCCTCCTTTATGGATCGGGGTGACCCTTGCTATTTTGAGAACTGTAGGGAAGGTGGAGGATTCAATGGATTTGTTAAAGAGTGTTGCAATGATTGGTGATAGTACTTGTGACGCTTTTTTGTATATAAAGGGTGGTAAGGTATTTAAATCTCCTGCCTTGTTTTTCAGTGCGTTGATAATAAGGGAAACTTCGTATGGGTTAGTCGGAGCTAGGAACAGTGTGTTCGGGTAGTTGCCAGTGAGGTAGTCATTTGGTGGGGTATCTGAGCTTGGGATTTTATTGGCAAGGTTTTGACCTATAGTGGAGAAGAAATCATTGAGTCTGTTTGCTGTTTCTGTTGGTGGGAGTTGGGGTTCATCTGATTTTGCTAATTTTATTTCGCTATGTCGTGATATCTTTTTTGTTCCCAGAATTTCTGATAGGGTCTTCCAGGTCTTTTTTATATCACCTCGTAAGTTGGATAATCTGTTCTCATAATACAATTTTTTTGCCCTTCTTATCAGGCTGGTTAGGATTGACGAGTAACGTTTTGTTTGGTCTCTGGTTATGTGACCCATTCTGTACTGTTTTTCATATCGGTGTTTTGTATTTATGGATTTGAGAATGGTGGGTGTTAGCCAGGGACTGTTCAGTCTCTTAGCTGTCATCTGTTTAGTTTTTTTAGGGCATTGCTTGTTATAAAGGTATTGGGTCTTTTTTAGAAAATTATTAAAACATTCGTCAGTATCTGTATAGATTTCTAGCTCAGTGTGCCAGTCAATGTTTGTTACTGCTGTTGTGAAGTTATTAATGGCTGCCTCATTGTGAAGTCTGAAGGTGACTTTAGTAGTGTCTTGGGGTATTTTACCAAGAGTTGTTATGAGGAAAGTAGGGTAGTGGTCTGTGGTATTATCTGTAATTATGCCTGATTTTAAACGGGATATGGTGTTGGTCCAGATGTGGTCAAGTAGGGAAACACTAGTCTCTGTAACTCTTGTAGGTTTTGTTACTGTTGGTAGCAACATGCAGTTACTCATTGTGTTTGTGAATTCAGTAACATGTGGGTCCTGGTCTTGCAGGAGATTTATATTGAAGTCACCTGAGAGTAGTAAGTGATCTTTGTTCATGCGTGCATCAGTTATCATACTTCCTAGGTTTTGACTAAATTGGCTAATGTTTGATTGTGGAACTCTGTAGATGTTTATCACTGTGAGAGGTTTTTGTAGGTATTTGGATTTGAATTTAGCTATTATATATTCCCCATGTTCATCCCTTGTGCAAGTATTAGTGATACATTCTAGTTGGTCTGAGTAGTATATAGCAGTGCCACCCCCTTGTTGGTCTGGCCTACAGTTGTGTATGGCTGTGTAACCAGGAATGGCATAGACATCTGTAGTATCAGGCTTTAGCCAGGTTTCAGTTAGTGTAATGATGGACATACTGGCATGCAAGGAATTTAGTAATGCTAGGAGGTCATCATAATGCTTGCTTAAAGATCTGATATTGTAGTTAAAGATAGTTATGTTGTTGTTAGCTCTGAGAAGTGCCTTTGATTGTTCTGCTGTGTAGTAATTACAGTAACTGTTTGAATCATTTAAGTCATTAAATAAGAGGTTGGTATCAGGATCAATGCTTGTAATCATAAGATTTGTAGTGAATCTATAGTTAGAATTAAGTAAAAAATAAAGTAAATATTCTAAAGCTAAAAAAAAAATAGCACCTGAATTATTTAACAAATGTAAAAATAATGAGCTAAGGTAGTTTTTAAAGCTAAAATAAAGGAGACAATATAAAAGGGACTAAAATAATTTGTGGTGAACAAATAAAGTGATGATCAAATAATGGAGGTTGGGAATATGATAGTAGGTAGTACTTTAAAGGTAATTCTTTAAAGTTAGAATTATAATATAAAATTATAATATAAAAGGGACTAATATAAATTGTGATGAACAATAAAGTGGTAATCAAATAATTGCACTAAGGTCTAATATAATGACTTTTGTGGAGTCTATGTTTTGAGCTAGAATGAGCTATAGTACAACTAGATTTAATCTAATAATATAACAATACAAATTAAAACTAGCACCAGTCTCTCACTAGTAATTGCAATATGGTCTAATATAATGAATTTGGTATTGACTATAGTACAACTGAGTTTAATCTAATAATATAAAAAAGGCACAAGACTCTCAATTGTAATTGCACTAAGGTGTTATATAAGTTGTTTACAAGAATTAGAGTATAACTAGATTTAAATTGACAAGATAAAATATGCAAGTTAAGGTAGCAAAAGAATAAAAAAAGTAGAAAAAATATATATGAGGTAGTTGGTACTAGTTAGCAAAAGATAGTTAAGGGCCTTGAACAATAATATAATTGAAAAATACACTAATTGCACACACAATATAGTCACTAAGATATGAAAACAATCTTAGAGTAGGAATTATAATACAAACTTATAATATAAAAATACAAATTGAAATGGTACTTGCAATTGCACTAGAGTCTGGTATAGGTTGTTGACAAGATCAGGAGTATAACTAGATTTAAATTGACAAAATATAATTCACAATTAAAGTACCAAAAGAATAATAGTAAAAAAATAACAAGGGTAATGTCTTGGTTATAATATGATAGTAAGATGGTAGATAGGTACACAGGTACAAAGGATAATATAAAGGTTGGAGTTGAATATACAAACTTGAAAATTTGGCAACAAAATGTTATGGGAAGTATAAAATAATGTTTAATGTACAAAAGTAAAATTGACTGGTAGTAAATATGGTGTTTAATAAAATTTTAGTAAGTAATAATGATTACAAAAAAGTGAAAAAGTAATGTTTATTTCATTCAATATTGCACTGGTAGTTATACTAGAGGTTATATGGCAGCACAAGGTAATTAAGAGTACTCTAAGATAGTAAATGTGGTATTAAAACAGGTAAAGATAATTAGACAAGTAATGGTTATTAAATGTCAAAAATGTTAAGAGTAAATTGAAATTATAGTAAAAATGATAATTATTAATTTTAGTAAGTAATATCAATTGATAGTATTTAAAAAATATGAGGTAATAATATGACAGAGAAAGTATCAATTCAGCTAATGTTTAAGCAAACAATAGTAAATAAGAAAATTACATAAGGTGACTTATGCTTACTAGTAAAATCACAAAATGAGGTAGTTGATTATTTAATTACTAAGAGATTGTACAGTGAAATTTGAACAATAATGGAGCAAAACATTCACTACACTACGTAGGCTTTTAGGTTGGACATTGATTAGTTATTCTCTGTAAGATTAGTATCCCTGAGAAATCGTGATAGATCATTCTCGTTCATTATTGTGTACAGTTGACCTACATTTGTTTTCCTAACAAGAATTTTCCCATCTCGTGTGAAGCATTGGTGTATTGTGTCATTATTCTCCCGCTTAAGTTTTCTGACTCTATAAAGGAGGTTCTGACGTTTTTTGGTAAGACACTCGTTTATGTATACCTCTTTCTTTACTTTAATAGATGCAATAATTAAGTCTTTTCCTGTCATGTGAGTGGAATCTAAGCATAACACTTTTTCTACCATGGGATCCTAGTAACCTGGCTTCTTTTATTTCTGACTCTGGTACAGTAACACTTGTTTGGTCCTTTATGATCTGCAGAGTAATTTCTTTACTGTTTGTTTGGTTCATATCACTGGGAAAATGTGGACTGTTAACTATTACTGCGTCCGATAGTTTATCTTGTTCAGTTTTATCTTTTTGGAGAGCAAAGTAGTCACTGAACTGGTTATCTAAGTTGTTCTTCCATTCTTTTACTGCTTCTTCAACCTTTGTATTAAGAGATATTATTTGTTGGGTATGGCTATCTATGACTGCTTGGATGGTCTTGTCACAGTTAGTCATTCCTGGTGTTTATAACTTTTGTTCAAGACTGAGGATTTTGTTCTCGAGTTGTGTCATCCTGGTGTCTTGTTTTGTTAGCGTCTCTCGAAGATTCATATTTTCAATAACTAAGTTGGAGATGTATGTGTTTAGGGTATCTGGATCGTTGGTCATACCTGAGAGACTACTTGGTAGGTTGAATCCAGGGAAGAGAGGGGAGGATGGGCTGGTGGCAGCCATGTTTGTTGTTATTGTTGTGGTGTCGCCTTGAGCGGTGGTGAGTGGGGTGGTTGCTGGGCTGGCGTCCTCCTGACTACACTTGTTGAATAGTTGATTTTTCGGTGTTTTCTTGCTGGCCTTGGTGCTGTTTCCTCTTAGATTGCGCCTCATAATACTACAGGAATTGTAGTTAAGAAGAAGTTGTAGTTATACAAAGCTTAGGGTTACGTTGTTCGGCTGGCAGCGGGGTGTTTCTTTCGGTTTGTGGGCAGTCTTCCTTTGATCTCTATTATTTTCGATTTGTAGGTTTCACTGTTGGTAATCTTTGGTCATTCTGGGTGCTATGTTGGGTAGTGCAGTTTTGCTTGTAACTAGGTCATCATAGGAGCATTGGTAGCTCTGATTGTTGGAGAAAAGTACGGAGCTTGGAAGTCGCTGCTGCCGCTGCCGGTGACATATGAACTGAAACTGTCATTCTATATCGCAAAATATTAAAAAAAAAAAAATTTCTTATGAAAATGTTAGGATGATTTTTCTGAGTGTTTTAAGCCTAAAAAAAAAATTTTGCCATCAGTACTTACCGAGATATATAGACGCAAAGTTAACAGAAAGTGAGGTGTGTACGGCAACAGCGGCGACTGCCGCCCACCCGGTATTCTTTTATTTACTCTAATTCAAAAGTTTCTTGTATTTTCCAATATTTTTCTTTTCCAAGTAACTTATGTGGCCTGTGAGACCTATGTAAGGTGCATTCTTCAAATATGCACTCATTGTTTACAACACAATAACTGAACAAACTTTATCACTATTAGTTTGTGTATACAATTTGTTTACACAAACAAACAATACAAAACAATGTTTATTACTATTGTTCCATAATATATGTACATATGTACAGTCACTGAACATGTTCCTAGAACTGCTGCAGCTTGTGGAGCACTTTGAAACATGGGTATATGCAGAGTGGCACTTGACACTCCTCACACATAAAACGAGTGTCTCTGCGTGTTTATGGGCGTTTTGTGGTATGTGTACATACATAACACCTCTTCTGAGCATTTTTCTTGGCAGTAGTAGGAGGCAGTTGTATGGGGTAGTGATCACAAGGCCTGAAACGAGATTGCGTGTGTTGGTAATTTCGTGGGAGCTGGTCTATTGCAGGTGTTGCTCTTTGGTGCTTTGTGATTATTTGTCTGATTACTGACAAACAAAATTCACCATATTTTGGTGTTTTGTTGGTCTTCAACTTGCATATGTTATAAGCATTTAGCATGGAGATATCAACAAGATGGAAAAAAAAGTTTTATATACCACTTATAACTTTTGCGTACACAATCAGCAAACCCAATCTGCATGTCACATTTGTCCACTAATTGCATATTGAGGTTGTAGTCCATGACAGCTGCAGGCTTTAGAATGGGTTCATTGGTCTCTGTTGTGCCTGCCACTGTGTGCCATAAATAACAAAAAAGGCACAATACCGTGACTGGAACGATTCACAAATAACCCGCACATAAGAGAGAGAAGCTTACGACGACGTTTCGGTCCGACTTGGACCATTGACAAAGTCACACTAAACAGAAGTGGAGCAGGACAGCTATATATAGGCAGGAAGAGGTGGTGGTAGTAGTAGTAGTAGTAGTAGTACAAGAATGGTATAATACCGACAAGAACACCTGTGACTTAACGTGACTCCTCTTTTTTTTTTTTCTTTTTTTTTCTTTTTCTTTTTCTTTTTCTTCTCCCTCTTCCCCTTTCTTTTTCTCCTCTGGGTTGTCTTTCTCTCTTCTGTCTTGTGTTTCTGTTCCTTCTTCATTTATTTCACCACTTCCCCTTTCACGCACCTCTGTGCGCTTGCTCTCCCTCAGTGGGCACCTAGCTCTCTTGCAGTGCTCCCCTTCCTTTGTATTTGACTGGCTCGTCCTCCTTATTTCCCACTTCTACCACTACTACTACCTCTTCTACTACTACTACTACTATTACTACTACAACTACTGATGAAATTAAGACACATGTGCGGCGTCTGGTTGTCTTTGTTGTGGATGTTTCGCCATCCAGTGGCTGGCTGGATGGCGAAACGTCTACGATAGGGATGCCCGGGTGTTGCGCATGTGTCTTAATTTCATCTTGTCGGTATTATATACCATTCTTGTACTACTACTACTACTACCACCACCTCTTCCTGCCTATATATAGCCGTCCTGCTCCACTTCTGGTTAGTGTGACTTTGTCAATGGGCCAAGTCGGACCGAAACGTCGTCGTAAGCTTCTCTCTTTTATGTGCGGGTTATTTGTGTACTGTGTGCCATTTCGTTTCGGTGAACTAATGTCACCAATGTGACATCACGTTTGTCATGCCACTGAAATGCCATGATGTCATTGGCAGCAAAGGCTTGCACCTCACCTCTGTGAGTGCCAGCGTTGAACCTTGGCATATGTTTACGATTACCACGCACTGTGCCACACACGTCTGTCAAGTTCACTCGCAAGAAATCACTGAGTAAGGGGCTTGTGTACCAGTTATCAGTAAATAACATATGCCCCTTACCAAGATATGGTTCCATCATTGTTCTAACCACATCACCAGAGATAACCAATAACTTTATGGTATCTCTCAAAGTATTACTGCCAGTGTACACAATGATATCCAAAACTAGACCACTTCTGCAATCACACAGTACAAATAACTTTATACCAAAGCATTTCCTCTTGCTTGGTATATATTGCTTGAATGAGAGTCTTCCTTTGAATAAAATCAAGGACTCATCAATAACAAGCTTCCTGAAGGGATAAAAATACATGCAGCACTTTTGTTTCATGTACATAAACACATTTCTGATCTTATATAACCTGTCGGTTCTGTCAGGCCTGGTCTTGTCTGAAAAGTGTAATATACGTAACAGTATCAGGAAACGATTGACACCTATAATGTCACTAAAACCTGGAGTTGAAATCAGGCGTTCTGTTGCCCAGTATGTGGTGACAGTGTGCTTATACACATGTGGCATAAGCATTATTGTGGCAAAAAACAGGTACATCTCTGCCACAGTTGTCTCCTTCCACTGGTGTAGCCATGATCTTGGTGAGAGAATTGTATTTGCCATGGTGTATTCGTAGTATGTGTTGGTTTCCCTGACAATGATGTCCATCAGGGGTTCATCGAAGAATAACTCAAAGCATTCCAGTTCACTAGCATTGTTCCCAAGTGGACATGATGGCTTTATTCCACTTTGTGTTTCATCAAAGTCATGGGGACTGGGAACAAACTCGTCACCTTCCTGCCAATCCCAGATGCGGTCTGCTGGTGGGTTCTGGATATTGTAACGTGGTTGTGCAGGTTGTGATTGTGCAGGTTGTGGTTGTGTAGGTTGTGGGAGTGTGGGGTCGGGTGAGGCTGGTTGTTGTTGTGCAGAGTCAGCAGCGTGGGTAGTAGCGTGGCCCGCTGCTGGTGCCACATGGGTCGTACCACCATCACTATCACCACCACTGCCTGCTCCCTCACTCACATCATTCATACCCATCGTAACAATATTGTCATCTTCACTATCAGGTCTTGGTGTAGGGTCACAGGATGTGCTCCCAGAGTTTCTCCTTCCCCTTGGAACAGCATATGAAACACTACCAGACCGCATGCTACGTCGTAAATACTGCCGCTTCACTGGGGAATATTCACCCTCACTGTCACAACTAGAACTGCTTTCAATGACCTTGAAATCACTATCACTATCACTCACATTCGATGCTAACATCTGGGTGTTGTACACAACCAAATAGTTTCCTCTTTCGTCCTGGTACAGGTGAACGTGAACAAGCCGGCCCAGCACCAGAGGTGGAAGGTTGTGGGTCATCTGAGTTTTCATCACTAATTACGTTATCCTGGGCACTTTTTTTGGTCACACTCACTTCAAAACCCTGGAATTCACTGTCACTGATATTTTCATCGCTGTTAGAGCTGTCGCTTGGGAACAAAAGACCTCCAATCTGCCGAGGAGTGAGGAACTTCTTACTACGAGGCATGGTGAAAATGGACTACTAAGATGGCGTTCCCACAATGCACCGCTGAGTCCCAGATTTTTTTCACAGGGTGCACACCCACCACTGAGACCCATTCTCTCTCATGTAGGCCTACCAGGCCTTTCCCGCTTGATTTGAAGCCGCTAGAATTTATGCGTATAAATACGTCAGAAACAGTGGCACGTAAGACGCATTTATACGGCGTAAACAGTCAAAGGGTTAATTGGAGTGCCATTAATCTGTTCAAGCGGAATTTCTGCTCTCAGGAGGCAGGACAGAATACTTTAATATGACGCTAACATCAACTCTAAGGCTTATTTATCTATCCTAATTCATCTAATATGACATAATAATTATTATAATATGGAAGCACTAAACCTGTAGGATTATACAGCATGTGTGGGGAAGATGGGATGAAAGGTATTCATGCTTAATTTAGGGAACTGGAGCACAGATACAATTCCCTAGATCAAGAGCTCCTCACCAGTGTCTAGGAACCTCCCTTGAGGGGGAAGCTCGCATCCTGAATTTTTACTCGCATCCAGAAACAAAAAATCAACCGAGCGACTGCTTGTATCCTGAAAAACTCGTATTGTGGGGCACTTGTAAGCCGAGGTTCCACTGTACACCTCAAAGTCAGCATTTTAATCCAAAAATATGGTCAGAGCTTTTTTTTTTCTCATTATGCACTGTGTGGTGCAGGATTTTTTTTTATACTGTGCACACTGACCACACAGATCCATTCTCTCACATGTGGGCCTGCCAGCTTTCTCCTACTTGATTTGAGGCCGCTAGAATTTTGGCATATTAATACATCACAGACACTGACTCGTAAGAGATATATATACGATACCGACAGTCAAAGGGTTAAAGATGCATTTCCAACTCTAATATTCCTTTTCTAATTTCATTTATTTTTAACTAAAATATTTACCTAATATTTTACATTCAGCATTGTTTCTTTTCACTTACATGCAATATTAAACATTGTTTAATTGTTGCATGCATGTTAATTAACCTACTTGGTTGGTTGGTAGACAACCACTTACGGAGGTACTACCGTCCTACCAAGTGAGTGTGAAATGGAGACCTATACTTTGTTTTACATGATGGTAGGATTGCTGGTGTCTTTTTTCTGTCTCAAACATGTGGAATAGCAGGCATATCTTTTCTTTATTTCCTCTTATCTCCATGGGGAATTGGAAAAGAATTCTTCCTCCATAAGCCCTGCGTGTCGTAAGAGGTGTCTAAAATGCCGGGAGCAAGGGGCTAGTAACCCCTTCTGGTGGTGTTTATTCACCTCACTACTGTGGATGAATGTATGATGTGGGAGGAATGGGGTTACAGATATGTGGCCATACAAGCATGGCCAGAGGTCAGGCTCCAGGAGTAGGAACACACTTTTGAAACATAATAGGGGAATCACAGGGCAGGCAGCAGCTGGAAAGCCTTCTTGTCTTTCTCACTCTTATTCACTCCTGCCCCTCTCCCTCACTATTATCTTGCCCTGTTTGGTACCTTGCCCATGGACACACCCAATATGTGGGCAGCAGCTGTGGTGGCTACCACAGGATATGACAGTTTAATCTACAGTTATTAACTAATCTCTATTACAAAACACTAATTCAGCCTTAAGAAAATTGTAAATATTAAGCCTTAGTTCTTGTCCAATTTCTACCAAACAAATTTGAGCTCTATATATGCATACCCTTCAAGGGAGTTATGTTGATGCTGGTGAGGGGATCTTGATCTAAGGAACCGGACCTGTGCTTCAATTCTTTGAATCAAGTCTGAATGCCTTCCAGTTTCCCTGGGCGCTGTATGACCCCTTTGGGTATAACACTCCTCATGAATGTAATAATTATAATATGCATAAAATGAACATATGCTAAGTATAATGTTTGGTAAAATAAAAAATGATTTAAAAGCAATTTATCGAAATATTTTTCGCTGATCATGTCTGGAGGTCAGCATTAATAAGTGGATGATTGATTTCAAAGTGACAGTATTATAAGTGCAGAACATCGGAAGTCAGGGTCCTACTCTACTGTTTTTTGGTAATGCAGAGGACCTTTGTATTGAGACTATATTATTCATTAATGTCACATTCAAGTTTTCAGTTGTGTGTTTCAGTTTGATGCAGTAAAAATACATTTACAGTATCTTGAAAGAGAAAAAGACTGCTTTTCTTCATGTATAATTAAAAGGAAAGTGACATGGTAATTGTCTTTAGATTAGAGATAATAGCTTTTGAGGAATTTTAGAAAACAAAATGTGGCTAAGCAGATTCAATAGTAGGCAACTAAATTTTCTTAATTTACCAAATTTTTTTCAGTCTCCATCCCGCAAAGATGCAAATATAGAACTCTTCCGTGAAATTGAGAAATCTCTCTTATCGAACAAATGTTGGGCAAAACCATCAGTCTTCATTCATGGTGAAGTAGATAAAGAGCTCCGCAATGAACTTAAAGACATTGTCAAGCGCCATGATGGAAAGATTGTAGGTTAGTAATTTTAATTCTCACTGTAATTAATATAAACTTACATATAAATAATTGTAGGACAGTAGTATCTCCCATCCAGGGAGATTCTACTGTCCTGCCAAATGAGCATAAGACAAACTTGTATTTGTTTTACATGATGGTAGGAGTGCTGGTGTCTGTCTCATAAACACACAAGATAACAGGTATATCTTGCTACTTTTACTTACACTCAGGTTACACTACACATGTATGTACATGTTTATGTATACACACTCATCTGAGTTTTCTTTGATTTTTTCTTAATAGTTTTTGTTATTATTTTCCTTTCTTATCCTTGGGGAAGTGGAATAAGAATCTTTTTTCCATAAGCCATGCATGTTGTAAATGTCAACTAAAATGCCAGGAACAATGGGCTAGTAACCCCTTTACTAAAAATAAAAAGAAGAAAACCTTTAAGCTGGGATGTTTGAATATGCATGAATGTACTGTGGATGACAAGAAAGAGATGATTGCGGATGTTATGAATGAAAAGAAGCTAGATGTCCTGGGTCAAAAGTGAAAAAGCTGAGGGGGTTGGGAGAGTGTGGGGAGGAATAAATGGGATTAGGTTAGGTGTTTCATATAAAAGTTAGAGCTAAGGAAGGAGTAGCATTAATGTTGAAGGATCATTTATGGCAGGAAAAGAGGGAATATAAATGTATAAATTCATGGATTATGTGAAGTAAAATAATGACTGGGTGTGAAAGTGGGTTATAGTAAGTGTTTATGCACCTTGAGAAGAGATGTGTAGAGGAGAGAGATTTTGGGAGAGGTTGAGAGTGCTTAGGAGTTCTGAACCAATTGAGAAAGTACTTGTGGTGGGAGACCTAAATGCTAAAGTGGGTAGAACTGTTGTGGAGGGAGTAGTAGGTAAGTTTGGGGTGCTAGGGGTAAATGAAAATAGGGGGATGGTTTAATTTAACTATGTATAGAAAGAGGTTTAGTAATAAGTAATACATATTTTAAGAAAAAGAGGATTAAAAAAGTATACAAGATATAATATAGCATGTAATGAAAATAGTTTAAATTATATATTGGTAAATAAAATAATGATGGCTGTATCCCACCAAGACAGGGTGAGCTTAAAAGAAAAACCAAAGTTGTTTTTTCTTAAATTTAGTAATTTATACAGGAGGAGGGGTTACTAGCCCCTTGCTCCCAGCATTTTAGTTGCCTCTTATGACATGCATGGCAGGGCAACATACTTGATGTTGTAAATTGTTTACTGTAACTGTTACCATTAAATCTATTATAGCTTAGATAATCTTAAGTTAATTTTAAGCCTGCTCATAATACTCTGCATACAAGGGGCTTTTGACATGTACACCCAACTACTATAATACCTTGTACAACTATGTATCATGTCCTAATAAACATTTGTATTTGTATTTGTATTATTTAGTTGTAGCTACAGTTAGAGTAAGAGGTAGATGGGGCAAAAGGAAAATGGCAACAGCAAGTAAGAGAGAGGTGAAAGTTTATAAACTAAAGGAAGAGGAAGTTAGTGTGAGATATAAACAACTATTAGATGAAACATGGGCTAGTGAGAGTATGGGTGTGCAGGGGTTGAAGAGGGATGGGATAGTTTTAAAAATACAGTATTAGAATGCAGGGCAGAAGTATGTGGCTATAGGAGGGTGGGTATGGAAGGACAAAGGAGTGATTGGTGGAATGATGAGGTAATACGTGTGATAAGAGAGAAAAAGATAGCTTATGAGAGGTTTTTACAAAGCAGAAATGATGTAAGAAGGGTAAACTATATGGACAGTAAGAGAGAGTGGTGAAGAGATGGGTGGGAGATTGGGAAGTACAGTGCCTGTACTTTAAAGGAGGGGTTAAGGATGTTTGTTGTTTGGAGTGGCATCTGAACTGTCATATATGTGTGCTTCTACAAAGAGAGTGATTGTGTAAATGATGGTGGAAGTGTTGAATTATGGTGAAAGCGTTTTTCTGTTTTTGGGTTACCTTGCTTCGGTGGGAGATGGCTGGCATGTTAAAAAAAAAAAATACAGCCTTTCCTCACATAATGAAGGAGTTTCGTTCCTTAGACCATGTCGGTAAAAGAATTCGTCGATAAGTGAGGAGCATACTATAATTGTAGTGGGTTTGTGTCGACCATCTTTGATCTTGTTTTAATGTCACCTTTGCACCATTTATAACATTTCTAGTATACAGCCTCTCCTCATTTAATGGCGTACAGGTCTCCCTGCACATTCGCGAGGGCTAGGGGATCAAAAACCTCACGAATGTTTGGTGCACAAATATATTGTAGGGAAATATAATAATAGCATTTACTTAGGCTGACAGTACTGCTGCTTTAACCTATTGAACCATGAATAGTCATAATACACGTGAAAACATTACTAAATATTGTACTGTGCCAGCCCTTTGGTAAAGAGGTGAGAAAGACTAGAATTCAAGAAAGAACTCATAGCAGAGTACCAAAGTGGAGGAGGGAGAGGGGAGAATGTGCCTTCTTCAGTGATTCTACGATATGTACGATACTAAAGTAGCATAAGTCATTAAAGGCTATAGTGCCAGCCAGCAATAAAGTGTAGCATTAACAGTGTAGCAAGTAAGTTAAGCAATTAACCCTTTGAGGGTCGCCAGGCCCTTCAGAGACTTGTTCTCAGGGTCACCAAAATTTAAAAAAAAAAAAAAAAATATTTCTTATGAAGATAGAGAATCTTTCCCCAATTATAATGACACCAAAAGTATGAAATTTGATGGAAAACTTACGGAATTATGCTCTCACAAAGTTAGTGGTCTCGACGATGTTTACGCATCGGTGATTTTGCCCACTTTGAGCCCTATTTTCGGCCAATTCCAATGTACTAGTTGACAAAAATCATAACTATTTCGCTAGAACTTTATTTTTTGTATCGAATGAGTACAAGAAACCACCCATTTACTGATTTCAACTATCCAATAAAGTGGTCAGAATTTAGCAATTTTGCCAATTTCACACAAATTTCAAAAGATGCCAGTTTCCAAATAGGGTCCAGAATAAACAAGAAAGACATTCCTGGCACTAAAATAACATTTCCTCTGTTCATTAGTCATGTCCCTAGGCCCCTCTTACATCTCTTTTGCTTTCCACTTTGATTTTTTATTCTCACAAAAAAATAAGATTTACTGTTATGCAGACTATGTACTGCATTAGTGTAGAAATGCTATAAATAATATCGGCGCACTTGTGAAAGAATATTAGATTCACCAGTTGACGTGTATTGGACGCTTAGCATGATTTGTTTACTTTTGAACTTTGGTAAAAATCTAACATTTCTGCTACTTTGAGCTCAATTTCAAGGTACTTTTCATTGTAAAACCAGTCAAAATCATCAATTTCTGTAATATGTCTTCCATTCTATACAATGAGACCAGGAAAACTAGAATACAACAATAAATACCATACGAAAATACAGTGCAAAGTCGCTGTTTTAAACCAAAAACATGGTCAAAGTTTTTTTTTTCTCATTACGCACTGTGTGCTGCAGGATTTTTTTTATACTGCGCACACTGACCACATAGACCCATTCTTTCTCTTGCTAGATTTGAGGGCGCTAGAATTTATGCGTACTAATACAGTGGACCCCCGCATAACGATTACCTCCGAATGCGACCAATTATGTAAGTGTATTTATGTAAGTGCGTTTGTACGTGTATGTTTGGGGGTCTGAAATGGACTAATCTACTTCACAATATTCCTTATGGGAACAAATTCGGTCAGTACTGGCACCTGAACATACTTCTGGAATGAAAAAATATCGTTAACCGGGGGTCCACTGTACGTCAAAAACCCTGGCGCGTAAGCCGTACTAGTACGGCCGAAACCCCGAAAGGGTTAATTGATAGAAAAGGACAGCACGAACCTAACTCCTCCAATGCTGTTGGAGTTATATAGGGTGACCAACAACACCGCCGCCTCTACCATCTCTGCTGCTGCCTTCACCACCACTATGTATGGCTGATGCTCTCAGTCGCCCTTATACACCCAACATCAACAACACAGCAACACTCATGACATAATGACGTATTTTATTCATTCTAGAGTATATGTCATGTTTCTATGTTATTAATATTGTTTATTATGTCATATTAGATGAATTGTGATAGATAAATAAGCTGTAGAGTTGATATTAGTGTCATATTGAAGGACTATCTTGTCCTATCTCCAAACAAACTCTGCCACCGCCACAATTCATAACATGTGTAATGACATATTTTAAATATGATTGGGTGGCTGGGAATTCGTGAATGTTTGAAGCTCGTGAAAGCAGAAAACACAAATGTTGAAGGAGACCTGTACTCGTTTACTGACAACTCAGACTTAGGATGGGCTCTGACCAGTATTCATACGTAAATAATGTATACAGTGTATTATGTTTATTACAATACAGCCTATCCTCACTTAACCCTTTCAGTGTCGAGACCCCTGATCCTTTACCCTTTGAGGGTCCGTCATGTACATGAACGTCTTAACAGTCAGGGTCGGTCACGTACTTATATGCGTAAATTCTAGCGCCTTCAGATCTGGTGGAAGAAAGCTGGTAGGCCTACATATGAAAGAATGGGTCTGCGTGGTCAGTGTGCGCAGTATAAAAAAAATCCTGAAGCATGCAGTGCATAATGAGAAATAAAACTCCGACCGTGTTTTTTATTTAAAACAGTGACTTTGCAGTGTATTTGTGTATGGTATTTATGGTTGCATTCTTGTTTTCTTGATCTCATTTGATAGAATGGTAGATATATTACAGAAATAGAGATGATTTTGATTGGTTTCACATTGAAAAGTATCTTGAAATTGAGTTCAAAGTAGCAGAAATGTTCGATTTTTGCCAATGTTCAAAAGTAAACAAAATAATGCCACGCGTCCAATACACGTCAACTGGTGAGTCTAATATTCTTTCACAAGTGCACCTTTGATATACCTTTGAAGAATTTCGAGAGTATATCTACTCTGAGCCCGGCCATGGGCCTGGCTCGTCTGGTGCTCGCCTGGTCAACCAGGCTGTTGCTGCTGGAGGCCCGCTGCCCCACATATTCATCACAACCTGATTGATCTGGCACCTGGTGAAGATACTTGTCTAGTTTCCTCTTGAAGACTTCAACACTTGTTCCAGCAGTATTTCTGATATCTTCTGGTAAGATGTTGAAAAGTCTGGGACCCCCGGATGTTGATACAGTGTGCTGATATTATTTATACCGTTTTTACAATATTGCAGTAGTCTGCATAACAGTAAATCTTCTGTTTTTTATGAGAATAAAAATTCAAAATGGAAAGCAAGAGTATTATAAGAGGGTCCTGGAAATTACACTCACAAAGTTATCGATCTCAGCGATATTTACGCATCGGCGATTTTGCCCACTTTGAGTCCTATTTTTGGCCAATTTCATTGTTCCAGTCGACTAAAATCATAGCTATTTCGTTATAACTCCATTTGTTCTATCAACCGAGTACAAGAAACCGCCCATTTACTGATTTCAACTACCCAATAAAGTGGTCAGAAATTGGCAGTTTGGCCAATTTCACACAAATTTCAAATGATACCAATTTCAAAATAGGGTCCAGAATAAACAAGACAGACATTCCTGGTACTAATATAACATTTTCTGTTCATTAGTCATGTCTCCAGGCCCCTCTTATATTAATCTTGCTTTCCATTTTGAATTTTTATTCTCACAAAAAAAAATAGAATATTTATTATGCAGACTACTGCATTATTATAATAATTGTATAAATAATGTCAACCCATTCGTGACTGCATGTTAGACTGGCCAGTTGGACACGTATTGTACAATGATGTCATTTGTTTACTCTTGAACATCGACAAAAATCGAACATTTCTTCTACTTTGACCTCAATTTCAAGGTCCTTTACATCGTGAAACCAGTCAAAATCATCTCCATTTCTGTAATATATCTTCCATTCTTTGACAAAGTTCAAAATATTCCAATTTCAAAATAGGGTCCAGAATAAACAATGCAGGCATTCCTGGCACTAAACTTAACATTTTCTCTGTTCATTAGTTATGTTTTCAGGCTTTACAAATGACTTCCATTTTGATTTCTTATTCACATGAATTTTTATTCAAACCAAAAAATAGAAGATTTACTGTTATGCAATATTGTAATAATTGTATAAATATCATCACCACATTTGTGAATGTATATTAGACCCACCAGCTGGCGTGTATTACACCGTGTGAGGCCATTTGTTTACTTTTGAACATCGGCAAAAATTTAACATTTCCGCTACTTTGAGCTCAGTTTCAAGCCATTTCCATTACTAAAACCAATCAAAATCATCTCTATTTATGTAATATATCTTCCATTGTATCAAATGAGACCATGGAATCGCAAATACAACTATAAAAAACATACGAAAAACATTGCAAAGTCGCTGTTTTAATTCAAAATTACGGTCTCAGTGTTTTTCTCTCATTATGCACTGTGTGCTGCAGGATTTGTTTTATGTGGCGCACACATACCATATAAATGTATTCTCTTGTATCTAGGCTCAAATTTACCACTCACAGCTTATCAAAGTGAGCTGAGCTCATGGTGTAGATCTACAGTTTGGACCCTCAACATAAAGCCGTAGATCCATGGCATGGACCCTGAAAGGGTTAATAACATACATGTTAATAATAATAATAATAATAATAAATGTTATTAATTTTTTTTTTTTTTTCAACAAGTCGGTCGTCTCCTACCGAGGCAGGGTGATCCAAAAAAGAAAGAAAATCCCCAAAAAGAAAATACTTTCATCATCATTCAACACTTTCACCACACTCACACATTATCACTGCTTTTGCAGAGGTGCCCAGAATACAACAGTTTAGAAGCATATACGTATAAAGATACACAACATATCCCTCCAAACTGCCAATATCCCAAATCACTCCTTTAAAGTGCAGGCATTGTACTTCCCATTTCCAGGACTCAAGTCCGACTATATGAAAATAACCGGTTTCCCTGAATCCCTTCACTAAATATTACCCTGCTCACACTCCAACAGATCGTCAGGTCCCAAGTATCATTCGTCTCCATTCACTCCTATCTAACACGCTCATGCACGCTTGCTGGAAGTCCAAACCCCTCGCCCACAAAACCTCCTTTACCCCCTCTTTCCAACCCTTTCGAGGACGACCCCTACCCCTCTTTCCTTCCCTTATAGATTTATATGCTTTCCATGTCATTCTACTTTGATCCATTCTCTCTAAATGACCAAACCACCTCAACAACCCCTCTTCTGCCCTCTGACTAATGCTTTTATTAACTCCACAGCTTCTCCTAATTTCCACACTCCGAATTTTCTGCATAATATTTACACCACACATTGCCCTTAGACAGGACATCTCCACTGCCTCCAACCGTCTCCTCGCTGCTGCATTTACCACCCAAGCTTCACATCCATATAAGAGTGTTGGTACTACTATACTTTCATACATTCCCTTCTTTGCCTCCATAGATAACGTTTTTTGACTCCACATATACCTCAACGGTACCACTCACCTTTTTTCCCTCATCAATTCTATGATTAACCTCATCCTTCATAAATCCATCCGCCGACACGTCAACTCCCAAGTATCTGAAAACATTCACTTCTTCCATACTCCTCCTCCCCAATTTGATATCCAATTTTTCTTTATCTAAATCATTTGATACCCTCATCACCTTACTCTTTTCTATGTTCACTTTCAACTTTCTACCTTTACACACATTCTCAAACTCATCCACTAACCTTTGCAATTTTTCTTTAGAATCTCCCATAAGCACAGTATCATCAGCAAAAAGTAACTGTCAATTCCCATTTTGAATTTGATTCCCCATAATTTAATCCCACCCCTCTCCCGAACACCCTAGCATTTACTTCTTTTACAACCCCATCTATAAATATATTAAACAACCATGGTGACATTACACATCCCTGTCTAAGACCTACTTTTACCGGGAAGTATTCTCCCTCTCTTCTACACACCCTAACCTGAGCCTCACTATCCTCATAAAAGCTCTTTACAGCATTTAGTAACTTACCACCTATTCCATAAACCTGCAACATCTGCCACATTGCTCCTCTATCCACTCTATCATATGCCTTTTCTAAATCCATAAATGCAATAAAAACTTCCCTACCTTTATCTAAATACTGTTCACATATATGCTTCAATGTAAACACTTGATCTACACATCCCCTACCCACTCTGAAGCCTCCTTGCTCATCCGCAATTCTACATTCTGTCTTACCTCTAATTCTTTCAATAATAACCCTACCGTATACTTTTCCTGGTATACTCAGTAAACTTATTCCTCTATAATTTTTACAATCTCTTTTGTCCCCTTTCCCTTTATATAAAGGGACTATACATGCTCTCCGCCAATCCCTAGGTACCTTCCCCTCTTTCATACATTTATTAAACAAAAGTACCAACCACTCCAACACTATATCCCCCCCTGCTTTTAACATTTCTGTCATGATCCCATCAGTTCCAGCTGCTTTACCCCCTTTCATTCTACGTAATGCCTCACGTACCTCCACCACACTTACATTCTGCTCTTCTTCACTCCTAAAAGATGGTATACCTCCCTGGCCAGTGCATGAAATTACCGCCTCCCTTTCTTCCTCAACATTTAAAAGTTCCTCAAAATATTCTCGCCATCTACCTAATACCTCCCTCTCCCCATCTACTAACTCCCCTACTCTGTTTTTAACGGACAAATCCATACTTTCCCTAGGCTTTCTTAACTTGTTTAACTCACTCCAAAATTTTTTCTTATTTTCATTAAAATTTCTTGACAGTGCCTCTCCCACTCTTTCATCTGCTCTCCTTTTGCACTCTCTCACCATAATAATTTTATTTATTTTTTATTATCACACCGGCCGATTCCCACCAAGGCAGGGTGGCCCGAAAAAGAAAAACTTTCACCATCATTCACTCCATCACTGTCTTGCCAGAAGGGTGCTTTACACTACAGTTTTTAAACTGCAACATTAACACCCCTCCTTCAGAGTGCAGGCACTGTACTTCCCATCTCCAGGACTCAAGTCCGGCCTGCCGGTTTCCCTGAATCCCTTCATAAATGTTACTTTGCTCACACTCCAACAGCACGTCAAGTATTAAAAACCATTTGTCTCCATTCACTCCTATCAAACACGCTCACGCATGCCTGCTGGAAGTCCAAGCCCCTCGCACACAAAACCTCCTTTACCCCCTCCCTCCAACCCTTCCTAGGCCGACCCCTACCCCGCCTTCCTTCCACTACAGACTGATACACTCTTGAAGTCATTCTGTTTCGCTCCATTCTCTCTACATGTCCGAACCACCTCAACAACCCTTCCTCAGCCCTCTGGACAACAGTTTTGGTAATCCCGCACCTCCTCCTAACTTCCAAACTACGAATTCTCTGCATTATATTCACACCACACATTGCCCTCAGACATGACATCTCCACTGCCTCCAGCCTTCTCCTCGCTGCAACATTCATCACCCACGCTTCACACCCATATAAGAGCGTTGGTAAAACTATACTCTCATACATTCCCCTCTTTGCCTCCAAGGACAAAGTTCTTTGTCTCCACAGACTCCTAAGTGCACCACTCACTCTTTTTCCCTCATCAATTCTATGATTCACCTCATCTTTCATAGACCCATCCGCTGACACGTCCACTCCCAAATATCTGAATACGTTCACCTCCTCCATACTCTCTCCCTCCAATCTGATATTCAATCTTTCATCACCTAATCTTTTTGTTATCCTCATAACCTTACTCTTTCCTGTATTCACCTTTAATTTCCTTCTTTTGCACACCCTACCAAATTCATCCACCAATCTCTGCAACTTCTCTTCAGAATCTCCCAAGAGCACAGTGTCATCAGCAAAGAGCAGCTGTGACAACTCCCACTTTGTGTGTGATTCTTTATCTTTTAACTCCACGCCTCTTGCCAAGACCCTCGCATTTACTTCTCTTACAACCCCATCTATAAATATATTAAACAACCACGGTGACATCACACATCCTTGTCTAAGGCCTACTTTTACTGGGAAAAAATTTCCCTCTTTCCTACATACTCTAACTTGAGCCTCACTATCCTCGTAAAAACTCTTCACTGCTTTCAGTAACCTACCTCCTACACCATACACTTGCAACATCTGCCACATTGCCCCCCTATCCACCCTGTCATACGCCTTTTCCAAATCCATAAATGCCACAAACACCTCTTTAGCCTTATCCAAATACTGTTCACTTATATGTTTCACTGTAAACACCTGGTCCACACACCCCCTACCTTTCCTAAAGCCTCCTTGTTCATCTGCTATCCTATTCTCCGTCTTACTCTTAATTCTTTCAATTATAACTCTACCATACACTTTACCAGGTACACTCAACAGACTTATCCCCCTATAATTTTTGCACTCTCTTTTATCCCCTTTGCCTTTATACAAAGGAACTATGCATGCTCTCTGCCAATCCCTAGGTACCTTACCCTCTTCCATACATTTATTAAATAATTGCACCAACCACTCCAAAACTATATCCCCACCTGCTTTTAACATTTCTATCTTTATCCCATCAATCCCGGCTGCCTTACCCCCTTTCATTTTACCTACTGCCTCACGAACTTCCCCCACACTCACAACTGGCTCTTCCTCACTCCTACAAGATGTTATTCCTCCTTGCCCTATACACGAAATCACAGCTTCCCTATCTTCATCAACATTTAACAATTCCTCAAAATATTCCTTCCATCTTCCCAATACCTCTAACTCTCCATTTAATAACTCTCCTCTCCTATTTTTAACTGACAAATCCATTTGTTCTCTAGGCTTTCTTAACTTGTTAATCTCACTCCAAAACTTTTTCTTATTTTCAACAAAATTTGTTGATAACATCTCACCCACTCTCTCATTTGCTCTCTTTTTACATTGCTTCACCACTCTCTTAACTTCTCTCTTTTTCTCCATATACTCTTCCCTCCTTGCATCACTTCTACTTTGTAAAAACTTCTCATATGCTAACTTTTTCTCCCTTACTACTCTCTTTACATCATCATTCCACCAATCGCTCCTCTTCCCTCCTGCACCCACTTTCCTGTAACCACAAACTTCTGCTGAGCACTCTAACACTACATTTTTAAACCTACCCCATACCTCTTCGACCCCATTGCCTATGCTCTCATTAGCCCATCTATCCTCCAATAGCTGTTTATATCTTACCCTAACTGCCTCCTCTTTTAGTTTATAAACCTTCACCTCTCTCTTCCCTGATGCTTCTATTCTCCTTGTATCCCATCTACCTTTTACTCTCAGTGTAGCTACAACTAGAAAGTGATCTGATATATCTGTGGCCCCTCTATAAACATGTACATCCTGAAGTCTACTCAACAGTCTTTTATCTACCAATACATAATCCAACAAACTACTGTCATTTCGCCCTACATCATATCGTGTATACTTATTTATCCTCTTTTTCTTAAAATATGTATTACCTATAACTAAACCCCTTTCTATACAAAGTTCAATCAAAGGGCTCCCATTATCATTTACACCTGGCACCCCAAACTTACCTACCACACCCTCTCTAAAAGTTTCTCCTACTTTAGCATTCAAGTCCCCTACCACAATTACTCTCTCACTTGGTTCAAATGCTCCTATACATTCACTTAACATCTCCCAAAATCTCTCTCTCTCCTCTGCATTCCTCTCTTCTCCAGGTGCATACACGCTTATTATGACCCACTTCTCGCATCCAACCTTTACTTTAATCCACATAATTCTTGAATTTACACATTCATATTCTCTTTTCTCCTTCCATAACTGATCATTTAACATTACTGCTACCCCTTCCTTTGCTCTAACTCTCTCAGATACTCCAGATTTAATCCCATTTATTTCCCCCCACTGAAACTCTCCTACCCCCTTCAGCTTTGTTTCGCTTAGGGCCAGGACATCCAACTTCTTTTCATTCATAACATCAGCAATCATCTGTTTCTTGTCATCCGCACTACATCCACGCACATTTAAGCAACCCAGTTTTATAAAGTTTTTCTTCTTCTCTTTTTTAGTAATTGTATACAGGAGAAGGGGTTACTAGCCCATTGCTCCCGGCATTTTAGTCGCCTCATACGACACGCATGGCTTACGGAGGAAAGATTCTTTTCCACTTCCCCATGGACAATAGAAGAAATAAAAAAAAGAACAAGAGCTATTTAGAAAAAGGAGAAAAACCTAGATGTATGTATATATATATATGCATGTGCGTGTATTAATAACATAGATGTTATTAAATACCACTGCCACAACTGCTGCCTCACCCACTGCCTCAACCATTGCCTCACCCACTGCCTCAACCACTGCCTCTACCACTGCCTCTACCACTGCCTCAACCATTGCCACAACCACTGCCTCAACCACTGCCTCTACCACTGCCTCAACCACTGCAGTTGCATTCAATCTACAAGCACCAAACAATGAATTATTGTGAAATGTTTGGAAGAGCACAGAGACTAATGCTCACTCCAGCATAAACAAAGCCACACTGACTGATGATGCCTCAACCACTTCATTCACCACTGCTTCAACTCTTGTATTTTTGTATAATTTCCTTCTTCAGTTCCATAGTATTATTATTGTTATTATTATTATTATTATTATTATTATTATTATTATTATTATTATTATTATTATTATTATTATTATTATTATTATTATTATTATTATTATTATTATTATTATTATTATTATTATTATTATTATTATTATTAATATTAGCAGTAGCAGAAATGTTTGATTCTTTGCCGTGTTCAAGAGTAAACGTACGATGTCATTGTTTAATACCTGTCCGAATGGCCATTCCAATATGCAGTCATGAATGGGTTGACATTATTTATACTGTAGTTTAATAGCAAATAATGAACAAACAAAACACTCACCACGCTGAGTGGCGGGAGGGCTGGCTGCCAGTTGAGGGGCTCAGAGGGAGGGTAGTAGGGACTTGCGGGTGGCGGGAAACTTAAATATGATTTGGTGCCTGGGAATTTGGCGGTTAGGAATTCGTGAATGTGTGAAGCCCGCGAAAGTTGAAAACACGAATGTTGAGGGAGACCTGTATATATAATTGGGGCCCTGATCTTGTATTCTATATGGTTTAGTTTATCATATTATTTCAGTTCACTTTTTATATTATATCTTTATATATGCTTCTAAACTGTTGTATCTGGGTGCCTCTGCAAAAAGAGTGATTATGTATGAGTGAGGTGAAAGTGTTGAATGATGTTGAAAGTATTTTTGTTTTGGGAATTTTCTTTCTTTTTGAGTCACCCTGCCTAGGTGGGAGATGGCTGACTTGCTGGAAAAAGAAAAAGAAAAATAAATATATATACATGCATGCATATATACATGCATGCATGTATATATACATGCATGCATGCATATATGCATGCATGTATGCATGCATACATGCATGCATACATGCATACATACATGTATGCATACATGCATACATACATGTATGCATACATGCATGCATGCATACATGCATGTAGGCGGGGCCAGGAGCTGAGTCTCGACCCCTGCAACCACAATTAGGTGAGTACATACGTGCATGCATATATAGACCATTATAAGCAAGCTAAACTAGGTAAATGTTAAGGTATTAGCTGATAACAGCATAGGGAATTAAGTACCCTTAAAATTGGGCCAGGCTCCAAAAATTTTATAAAACTGCTTGATTATCTGCAAGTACTGTAATAGGAAGTTGACAGGAGGGAAGGCTGCAGAAAAAATTTAAAAGTACTGTGCTCAACATCCTCTTTTGAGTACAATATAGAAAATTATTTTCATGTTTTCATTTATTTACAGTACTTATATAATTTTCAAAACATGAACTCTATGTATAATTAGTTTTCTTTTAAATTAATTTTATGTCTTGTCACAATTTTTTCCTTAGTCTGAATTATTATACTATTTTCTAGTTGAAACTCAAAATTTAATATACAAATTTACTGTAGTCTTGTTTTATATTTTGTGTTGTGCATTTAATAATATTAATCCTTCTTTAACAGATGAGGAAGAAGAAGCATCTCACATTGTTTACGATGAGCAAGACCCACTTGAAGATGAGTTTGCACGTGCAGTAATGCGCCGTGACCGACAGACACTGTTCCACTTCTATTATATGCCTGATTCATATGACTCTTGGGCAGCTAGTGTGGAATTGGACTATGACCCTCCTGAATCACCACAATTTTTTGATGGACAGTGGAAGGTGCAATTTGCTTAAGTAGTTTCCATTTAGTATTACATACTAGGGGCTTGGACTTCCAGCAAGCGTGCGTGAGCGTGTTAGATAGGAGTGAATGGAGACGAATGGCACTTGGGACCTGACGATCTGTTGGAGTGTGAGCAGGGTAATATTTAGTGAAGGGATTCAGGGAAACCGGTTATTTTCATATAGTCGGACTTGAGTCCTGGAAATGGGAAGTACAATGCCTGCACTTTAAATTAAGGGTTTGGGATATTGGCAGTTTGGAGGGATATGTTGTGTATCTTTATACGTATATGCTTCAAAACTGTTGTATTCTGAGCACCTCTGCAAAAGCAGTGATAATGTGTGATTGTGGTGAAAGTGTTGAATATTGATGAAAGTATTTTCTTTTTGGGGATTTTCTTTCTTTTTTGGGTCACCCTGCCAAACCTGATAAATTAAGAAACCTAAAGTACAGTAGTTGTTGGGAATGACAACTGAGATGTAGTTAACTCATGGAGAAAGCAGATTTGACTTAGGCAAGTGTGAAGGTAGATCTAGTAGT
Organism: Cherax quadricarinatus; assembly: GCF_038502225.1. NCBI lineage: Eukaryota > Metazoa > Arthropoda > Malacostraca > Decapoda > Parastacidae > Cherax > Cherax quadricarinatus. Next base: position 20,753,665 of record NC_091313.1, read on the forward strand.
TAATAGGTTATTCGGCTTCTAATGTTACCCGGCAGTCTTGTTCAGTCCCCTGAAAAGACTGGCACTCACCAGAAAACCACTATTGCACTTTAACAATTGGCCACCATATGGTTCACAGCTGTTAAACAAAGAACTTGGTGTTTAAATGCATTAGTGAGTAAAGTAGAAGATTGAAAATAAAACAAATTTCCATTTGTCATTGCAGCACAGTGTCTGAAATAGGGCACTAAAAATGATGAAGTTTTCAACGATAATTTATCTGTTGCTTAATTTTCTATTTATTTGGCTGAAATAAGATTAACTTGTTTTTGATCTCCCTCCCTTCGAGTGAATGTGCCTTGATATTGGTGAAAGGCTCTTGATCCAAGGAATAGGATCCAATTTTGTAAAACTGCATTACCTCTCATTTTCCATAAGCATTGCATAACTTATGGATTTAGCTCTTCTCATAAATATTATAATAGGGTGGCCATAGCAATAATAATAATAATAATATGCCTGAGCATGTTTGATAGAAGTGAATTGAGACAAATGGTTTTTGGGACCTGACGAGCTGTTGGAGTGTGAGCAGCGTAATATTTTGTGAAGGGATTCAGGGAAACCAGTTAGCCGGACTTGGAGTCCTGGAGGTGGGAAGTACAATGCCTGCACTTTGAAGGAGGGGTTTGGGATATTGGCTGTTTGGAGGGACATCTAAACTATCGTATCTGAGTGCCTCTGCAAAGATAGTGATTATGTATGAATGATGGTTAAGGTATTGAATAATGAAAGTTTTTTTTTTCTTTTTGTCTTTCTTTTTGGGTCACCCTGCCTCAGTGGAAACGGCCGATGTGTTAAAAAAAAAATAGTAGTACAGTGGACCCTCGGGCAACAATGCCATCGGATAGCGATAAAATCGGATACCGATGCATTTTTGTGTAAAAATATTGGCTCACCCAATGATGAAAAATTCAGCTAAGGACATTCGTCCCTAACGTGTCCGTGCGGCCTGAGCCCATGTACAAGGTAGTGTGCCATTGTTTACAAGCCAGGGAGGACGATTTCACGCGTACATGCGATATATTTTGTATTATTCCATTGTTTTTAGTGCTTGTAACTGCTAAATAAGCTACCATGGGCCCAAAGAAAGTTTTTAGTGCCAGCCCTGTGATAAAGAAACAATAAAATTCAAGAAAAAACTCATAGCAAAGTACCAAAGTGGAGGAGGAAGAGAGATGGGTGAATGCGCCTTCTGCAGTAATTCTATGGTATGTACGATACTAAGGCAGCAGGTATCGATAAAGGCTATAGTGCCAGCCAGCAATAAAGTGTAGAATTAAGTGTAGCAAGTAAGTTAAGCGAGTAAGCGATAGAAAAACGACACGAAAGTAGCTCTCCAATGTTGTTGTACGTGTATTTGGCCGCAGAACATATGCCGGCCTGCTCTGTATCTTCCACCACTCTAAACTTCTGCCAGCATCTCCTCCATCAAACTAATTAAACTCTCTTCCAAGGTAAGTGTAAATATAAAAGGAATATAATATAATGGGAATTGACACAGTTACTTTTTGCTGATGATACTGTGCTTATGAGAGATTCTAAAGAAAAATTGCAAAGGTTAGTGGATGAGTTTGAGAACGTGTGTAAAGGTAGAAAGTTGAAAGTGAACATAGAAAAGAGTAAGGTGATGAGTGTATCAAATGATTTAGATAAAGAAAAATTGGATATCAAATTGGGGAGGAGGAGTATGGAAGAAGTGAATGTTTTCAGATACTTGGGAGTTGACGTGTCGGCGGATGGATTTATGAAGGATGAGGTTAATCATAGAATTGATGAGGGAAAAAAGGTGAGTGGTGCGTTGAGGTATATGTGGAGTCAAAAAACGTTATCTATGGAGGCAAAGAAGGGAATGTATGAAAGTATAGTAGTATCAACACTCTTATATGGATGTGAAGCTTGGGTGGTAAATGCAGCAGTGAGGAGACGGTTGGAGGCAGTGGAGATGTCCTGTCTAAGGGCAATGTGTGGTGTAAATATTATGCAGAAAATTCGGAGTTTGGAAATTAGGAGAAGGTGTGGAGTTAATAAAAGCATTAGTCAGAGGGCAGAAGAGGGGTTGTTGAGGTGGTTTGGTCATTTAGAGAGAATGGATCAAAGTAGAATGACATGGAAAGCATATAAATATGTAGGGGAAGGAAGGAGGGGTAGGGGTCGTCCTCGAAAGGGTTGGAAAGGGGGTAAAGGAGGTTTTGTGGGCTAGGGGCTTGGACTTCCAGCAAGCGTGCATGAGCGTGTTAGATAGGAGTGAATGGAGGCGAATGATACTTGGGACCTGACGATCTGTTGGAGTGTGAGCAGGGTAATATTTAATGAAGGGATTCAGGGAAACCGGTTATGTTCATATAGTCGGACTTGAGTCCTGGAAATGGGAAGTACAATGCCTGCACTTTAAAGGAGGGGTTTGGGATATTGGCAGTTTGGAGGGATATGTTGTGTATCTTTATTCGTATATGCTTCTAAGCTGTTGTATTCTGAGCACCTCTGCAAAAGCAGTGATAATGTGTGAGTGTGGTGAAAGTGTTGAATGATGATGAAAGTATTTTCTTTTAGGGGATTTTCTTTCTTATTTGGGTCACCCTGCCTCGGTGGGAGACGGCCGACTTGTTGAAAAAAAAAAAATATGAAAGGACCCCAATGGAAATACATAAGTCACTCTGACTTTCTTGGGTTATCCTATGTACTTTACACATATGCTGCTATGTATGATAATCTATGTATGTAACTGTATTTGTGTATACCTGAATAAACTTACTTATTTATAAATTACGTTCATATATTGTTTGTGGATAGTGGTGGTGGCAGAAGCCTCCACCACCAGTGGCCATTATAAACTCAACAACAACACTTCCATCACTTATCCTCACATACATTATGACATATTTTATTCATTCTAGAGTATATATCATGTTAGTATAGTATGTTACTAATTTTTTTTTTTTTTTTTTCAACAAGTCGGCCGTCTCCCACCGAGGCAGGGTGACCCAAAAAAGAAAGAAAATCCCCAAAAAGAAAATACTTTCATCATCATTCAACACTTTCACCACACTCGCACATTATCACTGTTTTTGCAGAGGTGCTCAGAATACAACAGTCTAGAAGCATACACATATAAAGATACACAACATATCCCTCCAAACTGCCAATATTGTTTATTATGCCATATTAGATGAATTGTGATAGATAAATAAGCAGTAGTGATGATATTAGCGTCATATCAAAGCATAATGAACTCGCCTTCCTCTCGCCTCCTACATGCCTGCTACACTCCCTGCATGCCTGCTACACTCCATCAAACTAACTACATAATTAAACTAACATCTCCAAGGTAAGTGCAAATATTTCTTATTTATAAATTAAAATGTAAATATTTCTCATTTATAAATTAAAATGTAAATATCTCTTATTTATAAATTACATTCATATATTGTTTGTGGATAGTGGTGGTGGCAGAAGCCTCCACCACCAGTGGCCATTATAAACCCAACAACAACACTTCCATCACTTATCCTCACATACATTATGACATTTTTTTATTTATTTATTTATTTATTTAGTAATTTAAGCATACATACAGAGGTACAAAAAATACAGGTAAGAGCAGCATGCCAAAGCCACTTATATGCATAGCATTACGGGCTGGCTTAAAATTAACTTAAGATTAACTAAGCAATGATGAAATCAGTGATAAAACATTATTGTAAACAGATAACTATAAAGCACAAATGAGTATTACAAAGACAGGTCATATGGTTGCTTGCATTGCTGTACATTCAGTCGAATGGAGTATTCTGTTAGGTAGTGTATTTAAAAAAATAATAAAGTTAGATTGGGTCCTAGGTTTAACATTTGTGTGATATAATTGTGAGTAACATATAGGATATACAATTTATAAGGTTCAGTTATTCAGTATTTATTTGGTTTTGAGTGAGTAAGTGATCTTTGAGAAGAGACTTGAATTTATAAACAGGTAGTGTTTCTTTTATATTTACAGGTAATGAATTCCAGATTTAAGGGCCTTTTATGTGCATTGAGTTTTTGCATAGCGTGAGATGGACACGAGGAACATCAAAGAGTGATCTGTGCCTTGTGTTATGGTCATGTGTTCTGTTGAGGTTGGCAAGGAGATGTTTGAGGGGAGGGTTAATATCAGAGTTAAGTGTTCTATGTATGTAATAGGTGCAATAATAAGTATGGATGTTTTGTATGGTGAGTAGGTTGAGTGTTTTGAATATTGGTGGAGTGTGTTGCCTGTAGTGAGAATTTGTTATCATTCTAACTGCAGCCTTTTGTTGGGTAATTAGTGGTGTGAGATGGTTAATTGTTGTTGAGCCCCATGCACAAATTCCATAGGTGAGATAGGGGTAAATAAGAGAGTGATAAAGGGCCAGGAGGGCTGACTGTGGAACATAGTACCGTATCTTCGATAGTATGCCTACAGTCTTGGAAATTTTCTTAGAAATTTGTTGTATATGTGTATGAAATTTGAGTCTATTATCGAGGTGGATTCCTAGGAATTTTCCCTCTGTTAGCTTTGTGATAGGTGATCCGTTTATTGTTATGTTAAGAGGTACATCTGTAGCTCTGTTACCAAACTGAATGAAGTAGGTTTTGTCAATGTTTAGTGTAAGTTTGTTAGTCCTCATCCAGGTAGATATTTTCTGTAATTCGGTGTTTACAGTATTGGCTAGCGTGACTGGGCTCGGGTGAGAGAAGACGTATGTAGTGTCATCTGCAAAAAGTGTGGGTTTGAGTAATTGCGAAGCATTTGGTAGGTCATTTATGTATAGGAGAAAGAGAAGAGGGCCAAGGACACTTCCCTGTGGGACACCAACTGTAATTGGTTGTGCGGAAGAGCTTGCCCCATTTGCGTACACATATTGGCTTCTGTTGCTGAGGTAAGACTTGAGGTAGTTGAGGGAGTGCCCTCTAATACCATAGTGTGACAATTTTACGTGGAGCAAGTCATGGTCAACTGTATCAAAAGCTTTACGTAAGTCAATGAAGATCCCCAGTGGGACTTCTTTTTTCTCTATTGCAGTGTATATATGTTCTAGCATGTGTATAATAGCATCATTAGTATTTTTATTAGGCCTGAATCCAAATTGGCAGGGGTTGAGAATGTTTTGGGAGAGGTAGGAGTAGATTCGTTTATGAATTAATTTTTCGAAGATTTTTGAGAGAGGGTGTAAATTGGATATTGGCCTATAGTTATTCAACTCTGTTTGGTCTCCTCCTTTATGGATCGGGGTGACCCTTGCTATTTTGAGAACTGTAGGGAAGGTGGAGGATTCAATGGATTTGTTAAAGAGTGTTGCAATGATTGGTGATAGTACTTGTGACGCTTTTTTGTATATAAAGGGTGGTAAGTTATTTAAATCTCCTGCCTTGTTTTTCAGTGCGTTGATAATAAGGGAGACTTCGTATGGGTTAGTCGGAGCTAGGAACAGTGTGTTCGGGTAGTTGCCAGTGAGGTAGTCATTTGGTGGGGTATCTGAGCTTGGGATTTTATTGGCAAGGTTTTGACCTATAGTGGAGAAGAAATCATTGAGTCTGTTTGCTGTTTCTGTTGGTGGGAGTTGGGGTTCATCTGATTTTGCTAATTTTATTTCACTATGTCGTGATATCTTTTTTGTTCCCAGAATTTCTGATAGGGTCTTCCAGGTCTTTTTTATATCAGCTCGTAAGTTGGATAATCTGTTCTCTTAATACAATTTTTTTGCCCTTCTTATCAGGCTGGTTAGGATTGACGAGTAATGTTTTGTTTGGTCTCTGGTTATGTGACCCATTCTGTACTGTTTTTCATATCGGTGTTTTGTATTTATGGATTTGAGAATGCTGGGTGTTAGCCAGGGACTGTTCAGTCTCTTAGCTGTCATCTGTTTAGTTTTTTTAGGGCAGTGCTTGTTATAAAGGTATTGGGTCTTTTTTAGAAAATTATTAAAACATTCGTCAATATCTGTATAGATTTCTAGCTCGGTGTGCCAGTCAATGTTTGTTACTGCTGTTGTGAAGTTATTAATGGCTGCCTCATTGTGAAGTCTGAAGGTAACTTTAGTAGTGTCTTGGGGTATTTTACCAAGAGTTGTTATGAGGAAAGTAGGGTAGTGGTCTGTGGTATTATCTGTAATTATGCCTGATTTTAAAGGGGATATGGTGTTGGTCCAGATGTGGTCAAGTAGGGAAACACTAGTCTCTGTAACTCTTGTAGGTTTTGTTACTGTTGGTAGCAACATGCAGTTACTCATTGTGTTTGTGAATTCAGTAACGTGTGGGTCCTGGTCTTGCAGGAGATTTATATTGAAGTCACCTGAGAGTAGTAAGTGATCTTTGTTCATGCGTGCATCAGTTATCATACTTCCTAGGTTTTGACTAAATTGGCTAATGTTTGATTGTGGAACTCTGTAGATGTTTATCACTGTAAGAGGTTTTTGTAGGTATTTGGATTGGAATTTAGCTATTATATATTCCCCATGTTCATCCCTTGTGGAAGTATTAGTGATACATTCTAGTTGGTCTGAGTAGTATATAGCAGTGCCACCCCCTTGTTGGTCTGGCCTACAGTTGTGTATGGCTGTGTAACCAGGAATGGCATAGACATCTGTAGTATCAGGCTTTAGCCAGGTTTCAGTTAGTGTAATGATGGACATATTGGCATGCAAGGAATTTAGTAATGCTAGGAGGTCATCATAATGCTTGCTTAAAGATCTGATATTGTAGTTAAAGATAGTTATGTTGTTGTTAGCTCTGAGAAGTGCCTTTGATTGTTCTGCTGTGTAGTAATTACAGTAACTGTTTGAATCATTTAAGTCATTAAATAAGAGGTTGGTATCAGGATCAATGCTTGTAATCATAAGATTTGTAGTGAATCTATAGTTAGAATTAAGTAAAAAATAAAGTAAATATTCTAAAGCTAAAAAAAATAGCACCTGAATTATTTAACAAATGTAAAAATAATGAGCTAAGGTAGTTTTTTAAAGCTAAAATAAAGGAGACAATATAAAAGGGACTAAAATAATTTGTGGTGAACAAATAAAGTGATGATCAAATAATGGAGGTTGGGAATATGATAGTAGGTAGTACTTTAAAGGTAATTCTTTAAAGTTAGAATTATAATATAAAATTATAATATAAAAGGGACTAATATAAGTTGTGGTGAACAATAAAGTGGTAATCAAATAATTGCACTAAGGTCTAATATAATGACTTTTGTGGAGTCTATGTTTTGAGCTAGAATGAGCTATAGTACAACTAGATTTAATCTAATAATATAACAATACAAATTAAAAATAGCACCAGTCTCTCACTAGTAATTGCAATATGGTCTAATATAATGAATTTGGTATTGACTATAGTACAACTGAGTTTAATCTAATAATATAAAAAAGGCACAAGACTCTCAATTGTAATTGCACTAAGGTGTTATATAAGTTGTTTACAAGAATTAGAGTATAACTAGATTTAAATTGACAAGATAAAATATGCAAGTTAAGGTAGCAAAAGAATAAGAAAAGTAGAAAAAAAATATACGAGGTAGTTGGTACTAGTTAGCAAAAGATAGTTGAGGGCCTTGAACAATAATATAATTGAAAAATACACTAATTGCACACACAATATAGTCACTAAGATATGAAAACAATCTTAGAGTAGGAATTATAATACAAACTTATAATATAAAAATACAAATTGAAATGGTACTTGCAATTGCACTAGAGTCTGGTATAGGTTGTTGACAAGATCAGGAGTATAACTAGATTTAAATTGACAAAATATAATTCACAATTAAAGTACCAAAAGAATAATAGTAAAAAAATAACAAGGGTAATGTCTTGGTTATAATATGATAGTAAGATGGTAGATAGGTACACAGGTACAAAGGATAATATAAAGGTTGGAGTTGAATATACAAACTTGAAAATTAGGCAACAAAATGTTATGGGAATTATAAAATAATGTTTAATGTACAAAAGTAAAATTGACTGGTAGTAAATATGGTGTTTAATAAAATTTTAGTAAGTAATAATGATTACAAAAAAGTGAAAAAGTAATGATTATTTCATTCAATATTGCACTGGTAGTTATACTAGAGGTTATATTGCAGCACAAGGTAATTAAGAGTACTCTAAGATAGTAAATGTGGTATTAAAACAGGTAAAGGTAATTAGACAAGTAATGGTTATTAAATGTCAAAAATGTTAAGAGTAAATTGAAATTATATATAGTAAAAATGATAATTATTAATTTTAGTAAGTAATATCAATTGATAGTATTTAAAAAATATGAGGTAATAATATGGACAGAGAAAGTATCAATTCAGCTAATGTTTAAGCAAACAATAGTAAATAAGAAAATTACATAAGGTGACTTATGCTTACTAGTAAAATCACAAAATGAGGTAGTTGATTATTTAATTACTAAGAGATTGTACAGTGAAATTTGAACAATAATGGAGCAAAACATTCACTACACTACGTAGGCTTTTAGGTTGGACATTGTTTAGTTATTCTCTGTAAGATTAGTATCCCTGAGAAATCGTGATAGATCATTCTCGTTCGTTATTGTGTACAGTTGACCTACATTTGTTTTCCTAACAAGAATTTTCCCATCTTGTGTGAAGCATTGGTGTATTGTGTCATTATTCTCCCGCTTAAGTTTTCTGACTCTATAAAGGAGGTTCTGACGTTTTTTGGTAAGACACTCGTTTATGTATACCTCTTTCTTTACTTTAATAGATGCAATAATTAAGTCTTTTTTCCTGTCATGTGAATGGAATCTAAGCATAACACTTTTTCTACCATGGGATCCTAGTAACCTGGCTTCTTTTATTTCTGACTCTGGTACAATAACACTTGTTTGGTCCTTTATGATCTGCAGAGTAATTTCTTTACTGTTTGTTTGGTTCATATCACTGGGAAAAAGTGGACTGTTAACTATTACTGCGTCCGATAGTTTATCTTGCTCAGTTTTATCTTCTTGGAGAGCAAAGTAGTCACTGAACTGGTTATCTAAGTTGTTCTTCCATTCTTTTACTGCTTCTTCAACCTTTGTATTAAGAGATATTATTTGTTGGGTATGACTATCTATGATTGCTTGGATGGTCTTGTCACAGTTAGTCATTCCTGGTGTTGATAACTTTTGTTCAAGACTGAGGATTTTGTTCTCGAGTTGTGTCATCCTGGTGTCTTGTTTTGTTAGCGTCTCTCGAAGATTCATATTTTCAATGACTAAGTTGGAAATGTATGTGTTTAGGGTATCTGGATCGTTGGTCATACCTGAGAGACTACTTGGTAGGTTGAATCCGGGGAAGAGAGGGGAGGATGGGCTGGTGGCAGCCATGTTTGTTGTTATTGTTGTGGTGTCGCCTTGAGCGGTGGTGAGTGGGGTGGTTGCTGGGCCGGCGTCCTCCTGACTACACTTGTTGAATAGTTGATTTTTCGGTGTTTTCTTGCTGGCCTTGGTGCTGTTTCCTCTTAGATTGCGCCTCATAATACTACAGGAATTGTTGTAGTTAAGAAGTTGTAGTTATACAAAGCTTAGGGTTACGTTGTTCGGCTGGCAGCGGGGTGTTTCTTTCGGTTTGTGGGCAGTCTTCCTTTGATCTCTATTATTTTCGATTTGTAGGTTTCACTGTTGGTAATCTTTGGTCATTCTGGGTGCTATGTTGGGTAGTGCAGTTTTGCTTGTAACTAGGTCATCATAGGAGCATTGGTAGCTCTGATTGTTGGAGAAAAGTACGGAGCTTGGAAGTCACTGCTGCCGCTGCCGCTAACCCGCTGTATTTTATTCATTCTAGAGTATATATCATGTTTCTATGTTATTAGTATTGTTTATTATGTCATATTAGATGAATTGTGATAGATAAATAAGCCGTAGAGTTGATAATAGCGTCATATTGAAGTACTATTCTGTCTAGCCTCCTGACAGCAGGAATGGATTAGTTGGATTTCCATTATTCTTATGGGGAAAATTAATTCGGCTAACGATAAAATCAGTTAAGGACAAACTCTCTGGAACGGATTAAAATCGTTACCCGAGGGTCTACTGTAGTAGTACATACAGATCACCTCAGCATCATTGATGCATTTAAACAATTCCAAGTCTTCTGAACACCATTACGTCATGAGTTTTTTATGGTGCTCATTTTAGTCTAACTTCTCACAAGATCCCTAAATTGAGAAAAATAGGATTGTTTCAAAATATGCTTTAACTTTCCCACCCAAATTAATTTCATATTAGTTTTTCATTCTGAATGTTAATATTAACCAGATTATTGCACTAGAGTCAAGAAAGCCAGCGCATCATTGAGGATTGTCAGTTTTATTTCCATTGGTGTTCTTTAATCGTGTACCCGGCTTCATAGCGACATGTTGATGTCAGTTTCTAGTACTGCAGTTATTTTTGTTTGTGCAAAGTACCTAAAGTAATGAAGCTGAAAAGGAAGGAAAGTGCAAAAACAAGGGCTATAACAAAAATCATGTGACTGTCCAGCATTTTTAAGGAAGGGACGAGCAGAATCACCAACTTTTTTTTTTTTTTTTTTGTCAGATTTCAATGGGACTGTGACAGTGGATTAAGCAGCTTAAAAAAGAACATATAGGCTGTGTCTGTTTTGACTGTTAGCCTTCAAGTTAGAAAAAAATTATTTTTGCACAATTTTATGGGTCCTAGGACTTATCAGTTTCTACTAAATTGGGAAGATGTACTATGCTCTAGTTGACATCAGATGAAAGATAAAGGCTAGATTAATAATGACCCAGAGCAGTTTAGCGATAATGTCAGTAGATTCCATAAAAAAAAATGTTGAAGTTAGTAATTTAGTTTTTTTTTTTTATTTGTGTACAAAAAAATCATTAAAAACAAAGCTGTAAACAGTATCACAAATCCACTGTGGTTGTTTGTAGAACCATCATTCCTCAATAACGTCTGCAAAAATCATGACAATCCTATTAATATTTATTGCAGGAGTTGGATTACAGTGTCAATAACTTATTTCTGATTTATTATTGATTTTGTTCGGTGTGAAACTCTACGGTTACTGCACGCCAAATCTGAGCGTGTTGCACCCCTCCTTGCTTGTTGACAGCCTGACGGCTACTAAGGCAGGTACTGACTGCACTCCATACTAGCCAGCACAGAAGATGCCATGTAGAGTATTTACAATGAAACAGTTATAAAAATCATAATTTTTGGAGAAAAAAAACAAATTGCCAACATGTATTTTTGCTGACAGCAGCAACAAAAAAAAAAAAATGCATTTAATGAAAAACATACTTAGAACTACAATAGAAACAAGCAGATTACATCAAAATGTTGCCAGAATTTTGTACTATTTTTCAGTAAGAAAAAGTTTTTTCCATAATTTTTCAATTTTAATTTACTGAAACTGGAAAAGGCTCGCCCCTCCCTTAAAGCTCCAGTAAGACTTCCTCTCCAAAGGCACCAGATAATCAATGATCCGTTTTACAAAGGACATTGCAGTGCTGTATGATCCTTGTGGGTTTAGCGTGCTTAGTTCTGTTTTTTTTTTTTTTAACAAGTCGGCCATCTCCCACCGAGGCAGGGTGACCCAAAAAAGAAAGTTTGTATTATTATTATTACAGAGCAAATTGAAATGTGATGTGTGTACTTTTGGAATGAGAGCTAGAGAGTGAGTGATGGTCAGTGTCTTTTTGACTCACCCCGCCTTACCAGGGAAATAACTAGTACTAAAAAAAAAGGTGTAAGAATTGAGCAAAGGTATAAGAGTAGCTTTATGAAGCAATAAATGGTGTGGATAAAATTGTGCTTTTGTAAACATGAAGAACAAAAGATACATGAAAAGCAACTAAAGATTATATACTTTACATTTACTATGTGATACTGTATACATAAGCATATTTTAATAATTGGTAGTTATGTTTAATATTTTATTTATTAAAAACTTTGCTTTACACAAATTGAAGATCTGTTACATGTTGCTTTTGTTGTGATTGTTTACAGTATTTTGGATTTGTAACTGCACTGAAAGCATGACACTAACTTTAACATTAGTTATAATGGTAAGCAAGAAATTATTAAAAAATTTTCAAAAATGATTTCTCAGGTATGTGCTAACTGGTTGCAAGACTTGGAATCCTATAATGAGTGGATGAATGAAGAAGATTATGAGGTGGATGACAGCGGCACTAAGAAAAAGCATCGGGGATGCTTGAGTGTAGATGACACAATGGGCCTCAGTGATCCAGATAAAAAGAAGAAAGCTAAAAAGAGACCACGATCACCACCATCACCACGTTCCAAAAGGAAAGGGTAAATTTTAAATAATATGATTTATTGCAGCATATCCCCCCCCCCCCAAAAAAAAAAAAAAAAAATGCTCTTGTTAATCCTTTCACTGTTGCAACTCCCAAGGTTAAAAGTCTCTTCAGTGTCCTGGAGGTGGGAAGTACAGTTCTTGCACTCTGAAGGAGGGGTGGGAATATTTGCAGTTTTGAACTGTAGTATTGGTGTGCCTCTGGCAAGAGTGATAGTGATGGTGAAAGTGTTTTTTTTTATGGGCAGGGGATGGGGGTTGTCACCCTACCTCAGTGGAAGATGGCCAGTGTTAAAAAACCTAAATTAGTAGAGAATGTTTTACTATAGGTAATGATACCAAAAATGCAAAACTTACAGAATTACACAGTTGTGAAGTTAGAGGTTAGGGAGCACTGGGCAAATGCAATTCTGCTCATTTTGAGGCCTATTTTAAGCCAGTTCCATTGCTTAAATGGATTCAGTTCCTGGCTAGTTTGCCAGTGTTCTTTTCTACTGAACCATTGAAATTACCATATAAAGGGCCCAGAAGCCAGTAATCTGGCCAATTTTACACATAACAAATTCCAAATTAACTCTATCACTGTCGGTGTTGTATTAGCATGGCTTACAAGCCAGTGTTGGTGCCACATTAATATGCCAAAATTCTATCGGCTTCAGATCTAGCGGGAGAAAGCTGGTAAACCTACATGTGAGCGAATGGATCTGCGTGGTCGGTGTGCACAGTATAAAAAAAAATCCTGCAGCACACAGTGCATAATGAGGAAAAAAACTCTGACCATGTTTTAGGTTTAAAACACTGACTTTGAGGTGTATTGTTGTATGGTATTTATGGTTGTATTCTTGTTTTCTTGGTCTCATTTGATAGAGTGGAAGATATATTACAGAAATAGAGATGATTTTGGTTGGTTTCATGATGAAAAGTACTTTGAAATTGAGCGCAAAGTAGTGTAAATGTTTGATTTTTGCTGATGTTCAAGAGTAAACAAATGACCTCACTGTCCAATAAGTGTCCAACTAGCCAGTCTAATGCACAGTCACAAATAGGCTGACATTATTTATACAATTATTACAGTAATGCAGTAGTCTGCATAACAGTAAATCTTCTATTTTTTGTGTGAATAAAACCTCAAAATGGAAAGCAAGAATAATATAAGAGGGGCCTGGAGATGTGCCTAATGAACAGAGAAAATGTTATTTTAGTGCCAGGAATGTCTGCATTGTTTATTCTGGACCCTGTTTTGAAATTGGCATCTTTCAAAATTTGTGTGAAATTGGCCAAATTGCCAATATCTGACCACTTTATTGGGTAGTTGAAATTGGTAAATGGGCAGTTTCTTATACTAAGTCGATAGAACAAAAGGAGTTCCAGCGAAATAGCAATGAGCTTGGTTAACTGGAACAAAGGAATTGGCTGAAAATAGGGCTCAAAGTGGGCAAAATCGTTGATGCATGTATATCGCTGAGACTGCTAACTTCGTAAGAGCGTAATTCCGTAAGTTTTCCACCAAATTTTGTATTTTTTTTTTTATGTCATTACCACCGGGAAAAGATTCTGTATCATTTCATAAGAATTTTTTTTTTTAAATTCTCCGACACTGAGAGCAAGTTTGTGAGCAGGGTTCTTGACAGTGAAAGGGTTAAAGAGAGTCCAAAGTAAATACTGTGGGCATTCCACTTGATCAATCACATCCCTAGGCCTCTCCTATTTAACATGGGCCCTCTGTTTTGAATCCACTATCACTAAAAATCAATGTTTTACCTTATTTCTTGGCTAATACAACATAACCAGGAAGGATTGGTCATGGTTTAAGCCATCCTGATAATTGAACCAGGTCTAGTAAAAACCCATGAAACAGACCTGGGAGAGGGTTTGTGGGGGCCTGCCCCTGCCCTTTCTCAGGAAAATCACAGAAAAATACAAATACTTCCTCTGGACTGAAAATGACCAAAATCATCTCCATTTTGTTAGTAAGTCTAGCCAAGTACATAGGCACCACACCAGAAACGCATACCTCTTTGATATCCCTCGTGGAATAACAACCTTTAACCCTTAAAGTAGATCAAAGTTTTTTTTACATGCTTTCAAATGTAAAAAGAAAAAGATCTACATTTTTTACATACTTTTCAAATGTTGAAAAAACGTAGATCTGTGTTTGGACAGTTTAAGGGTTAAATTGATAAATTGCAACATTATTAAATTAAAAAATAAGCTAAAGTTGGCATTGTGTATGTGCCTAGACACTTTATTTCTATTTTTAATTATCCTTTAATGTTGTGGTTTGGCTTCTCCATAAAAGCATTGATGCTACGTTATACTGTACAAAACTTTGTTACTTTGAAAAGTCATGGCATCCAGAATCTGAGTTATTGTTTTGAGTGTCGCCTAATGTATCAAATTGTAACACACATCTTATTTGATTTGATTGAACTTTAACCCAACTAATTTTTCATATTATGTATCATGCACAAACATTGGTTATGAAATGACAAGAACTACTATAAATTGTAATTATCAGAACATAAAAATTATATAAAATAATATGAAAAATAGAAAAAATGGTATATCGGCAACACTTCTGCAAGAAGCAGGACTCGATGTTGCAGTCTCCCACCAAGGCAGGGTGACCCAAAAAGAAAGAAAATTCCCAAAAAGAAAAGACTTTCATCATCATTCAACACTCACCTTGCTCATATGTATGTGTATACTATATATGCACGCGTGTGCGCTTTAATACAAATACTGCACATAATCCCCATATCCCCTTTTCTTTATAAATTCTTCTTATGCCTGTACAATCCTAATTTCTGTCTTTTTCCTTTAACCCTTGATAATTCTGTTGTACACTTTATGGAATATACTTACCAGACTTATTCCTCTATAATTCTTATGCTTTCTCTTATATGTTTATACTGTTTGTTTTTAGAGCACGGAACACTACCACGCCAGGAAAACCAGTAAAGAAAACAAAAATGGAAGAGGAGGAAGAGGATCTAACTAGGGATATGGAAGACCCAGCCCCTGAACCAACTGTCACTGAAGTTACTACTGGTTCTAAAGTACAACCTAGCAAAGGAGGAAATTACATGGATCTGGATGAGGAAACTGCAGAGAAGACAGAAAAAACTGAAGGACCAGTGAGTAAAGATCTCTGTTGATATACTATGTAAGAACAATAAAGTGAGAAAGCTTGGAAACCATATGGACTTGGCAGTTAAGAGTGAATATGGTTAGATGTTGGAGGGGAGGTAAAAAATTGTATATATGAACAAAATATTTGGAGCCTTGAAATGTGGATGAGAATATAGGTGTTGATTTTATACATGGAATAAGATCTGTTTGGAGGAAGGAGGCACAACGATGAATAAGGAGAAAGTTGGTAAGGCAGTAGCCTGTTTGAAAGTGAGTGGAGCATTGAGGATTGATGGAAGTAAGATGGAGATGAATCAAGCAGGTGGAGGATGTGATTTTGGAATGGCTTGTGTATTTGTTTAACCCTCTCACTGTCAGAATCCCTGCTCACAAACTTGCTCTCAGTGTTGAAGAATTTAAAAAAAAAATATATGAAATGACAGAGAACCTTTTTCTGATGGTAATGACACCAAAAGTACGATATTTGATGGAAACTTATGGAATTACGTTAGCGGTCTCAGCTATATGTATATGCATCAGCGATTTTGCCCACTTTGAGCGCAATTTTTGGCCAATTCCTTTGTTCCAGTCTACCAAACTCGTAACTATTTTGCCAGAACCCCATTTGTTCTATCGATTGAGTACAAGAAACCGCCCATTTACCGATTTCAACTACCCAATAAAGTGGTCAGAAATTGGCAATTTGGCCAGTTTCACACAAATTTCGAAACATGCCAATTTCAAAATAGGGTCCAGAATAAACAATACAGACATTCCTGGCACTAAAATAACATTTTCTCTGTTCATTAGCCATGTCTCCAGGCCCCTCTTATATTACTCTTGCTTTCCATTTTGAATTTTTATCCTCACAAAAAAATAGAAGATTTACTGTTAGGCAGACTACTGCATTATTATAATAATTGTTTAAATAATAATGTCAGCCTATTTGTTACTGTGTATTAGACTGGCCAGTTTATCATGTATTGGACGGTGATGTCATTTGTTTACTCTTGAGCGTCGGCAAAAATAAAAAATTTCTGCTACTTTGAGCTCAATTTCAAGGTACTTTTCATCATGAAACCAATCAAAATCATCTCTGTTTCTGTAATATATCTTCCATTCTATCAAATGAGATCAAGAAAATGAGAATACAACCATAATACCATATGATAATACACCAAATTCGGCTTTTTAAACCAAAAACGTGGAGTTTTATTTTTTCTTATGCACAGCGTGCTGCAGGATTGTTTTTTATACTGCGCACAATGACCACGCAGACACATTCTCTAACATGTAGGTCTTTCAGTTATCTCATAGATTTGAAGCCGCTAGAATTTTGGTGCAATACTATGGCACCAACTCTGACTTGTAAGCCATACTAATATAACACTGACAGTGAAAGAGTTAATATATATTTGAGTAGTAGGTTGACAGACAGCAACCACCCCGGGAGGTACAGTGGAGCCCCAGTTTTCAAACTTAATCTGTTTCAGAAGGTCATTCTATAAACTCGAAATGTGTGAAAACTGAATTGGTATTTCCCATAAGAAATAATGTAAGTACACTTAATCCATTTCAGACACCCAAAAATATTAACAAAAAAATAAATTTTTTAAAGATTAACTATAGTGTTGCAGCTGTTCAGTGGTTAGCTCTTCTCTGTGGTCATCCACCAACTCTTCCACATTCATTACTTACCTTAAAATATTTGTAGTCTTAATGTAGGGTGAAAGGTGAGTAGTACTTTTTTGTAGGAAGTCACTGTGTCTGACTTTTTTGGGTTATCTTAGGTTCTCTACACACATGCTGCCATGTATGATAATCTATGTAACTGTATTTGTGTATACCTAAATAAACTTACTTACTAAGTAGCCGGTAGATGTAGGTTGCTGGTAGAGGTAAGTAGCCGTTAGGTAGCCAGTAGGTAGCCTGGGCTACATACATACACCTATCTACACGATACTTAATGCGGCCCAGGGCCATATTATTACCATCAACATACCTTGTTCACTGAGTTGAATCATTTCTAACAACTACCTTCAGATGCCATCGTAAACAAAGGGAGAAGTAATGAATAATTCATGCCAAGAATTGTAAACAAAAGCCCTATGCAGATTCATACAGTTTTCTCCAATGCTCAACCAGAGAAAAAGAGAAAACTTAATGTTTTCTCTCACCAACTCACCACTCGATAACATAAACATTGCATGTTTATACTATGCTATGCAACGTGTTTCTTATATAATTTTGAAGAAAATATCATAGATGGATTAATGAAAATGTCTATATTAACATAAAACAAGATATTTAATGTGCCCAAGAGTGAGTCACGAACGTATGAGTGGACGTGTATAATACGTCTGATTACCGGATCAAGGTCTGACATCCGAAACAAAATTTTACACAAAAAATGGTCCTAAAACCGAAACGTTCGATAACTGGAGCTTGCGAAAACCGGAGTTCCACTGTACTACCATTCTGCTAAATGAGTGTGAAACTGAAACCTGTAATTGTTTTACGTAATGGTAGGTTTGCTGGTGTCTCTTCTTTCTCTCATAAACATGCTAGATAAGAGGTACATCTTGCTACCTCTACTTAAACTTAAGTCACAATACACATGCATGTTTATGTATACATACCCATCTGGGTTTTCTTCTGTTTTCTTAATAGTTTTTGTTCTTATTTATTTCCTTCATCTCCATGGGGAAGGAGAATAGAATCTTTCCACCGTAAGCCATGCATGTCATAACAGGCAACTAAAATGCCAGGAGCCAAGGGGCTAGTAACCCTTTCTGTATAAATTATGGAATATAAGAATATATAAGGCATGTGTGAGTGTGTTAGGAGTGAATGGAGACAAATGGTATTTGGGGCTCGATGAGCTGTTGAAATGTGAGCAGGGTAATATTTTGTGAAGGGATTCAGGGAAACTCATTAGCCGGACTTGAGTCCTGGAGGTGGAAAGTACAATGCCTGCACTTTAAAGGAGGGGGTTGGGATACTTGCTGTTTGGAGTGACGTCTGAACTGTCATGTCTGTGCACCTCTGCAAAGACAGTAATTATGTGTGAATGATGCTGAAAGTGTTTTTCTCTTTTTGGTCACCCTGCCTTGGTGGGAGACAGCCGGCATGTTTAAAAAGAAATCTATACAAAGTTGGGATGTTTGAATATGCATTGATGTAGTGTAGATGATAAGAAAGAGATGATTGTCAGTGTTATGAATAAAAAGAAGCTGGATATCCTGGCTCTCAGGGAAACAGAAGTTGAAGGGGGTAGGAGAATTTCGGCTGGGGGAAATAAATGGGATTAGGTTAAGGCTATCTGAGATAGAGTTAAGAAAGGAGTAACAGTAATGTTGAAGGGTCAGTTATGGCAGAAAAAGAGGAAATATTAATGTATAAATTCAAGAATTCATAGGTAATAGGTTGGTAGACAGCAACTGCCCAGGGAGGTACTACCGTCCTGCCAAGTGAGTGTAAAACGAAAGCCTGTAATTGTTTTACATGATGGTATAATTGCTGGTGTCTTTTGTCTGTCTCACAAATATGCAAGGTTACAGGTTACAGGAATAGTTTTAAAAATGCAGTATTAGAATGTGGGGCAGAAGTTTGTGGTTATAGGAGGGTGGGGGCAGGAGGAAAGAGGAGTGATTGGTGGAATGATGAAGTAAAGGGTGTGATAAAAGAGAAAAAGGTAGCTTACGAGAGGTTTTTACAAAGCAGAAGTGTTATAAGAAGAGCAGAGTATATGGAGAGTAAAAGAAAGGTGAAGAGAGTGGTGAGAGAGTGCAAAAGGAGAGCAGATGAAAGAGTGGGAGAGGCACTGTCAAGAAATTTTAATGAAAATAAGAAAAAATTTTGGAGGGAGTTAAACAAGTTAAGAAAGCCTAGGGAAAGTATGGATTTGTCAGTTAAAAACAGAGTAGGGGAGTTAGTAGATGGGGAGAGGGAGGTATTAGGTAGATGGCGAGAATATTTTGAGGAACTTTTAAATGTTAAGGAAGAAAGGGAGGCGGTAATTTCATGCACTGGCCAGGGAGGTATACCATTTTTTAGGAGTGAAGAAGAGCAGAATGTAAGTGTGGTGGAGGTACGTGAGGCATTACGTAGAATGAAAGGGGGTAAAGCAGCTGGAACTGATGGGATCATGACAGAAATGTTAAAAGCAGGGGGGGATATAGTGTTGGAGTGGTTGGTACTTTTGTTTAATAAATGTATGAAAGAGGGGAAGGTACCTAGGGATTGGCGGAGAGCATGTATAGTCCCTTTATATAAAGGGAAAGGGGACAAAAGAGATTGTAAAAATTATAGAGGAATAAGTTTACTGAGTATACCAGGAAAAGTATACGGTAGGGTTATAATTGAAAGAATTAGAGGTAAGACAGAATGTAGAATTGCGGACGAGCAAGGAGGTTTCAGAGTGGGTAGGGGATGTGTAGATCATGTGTTTACATTGAAGCATATATGTGAACAGTATTTAGATAAAGGTAGGGAAGTTTTTATTGCATTTATGGATTTAGAAAAGGCATATGATAGAGTGGATAGAGGAGCAATGTGGCAGATGTTGCAAGTATATGGAATAGGTGGTAAGTTACTAAATGCTGTAAAGAGCTTTTATGAGGATAGTGAGGCTCAGGTTAGGGTGTGTAGAAGAGAGGGAGAATACTTCCCGGTAAAAGTAGGTCTTAGACAGGGATGTGTAATGTCACCATGGTTGTTTAATATATTTATAGATGGGGTTGTAAAAGAAGTAAATGCTAGGGTGTTCGGGAGAGGGGTGGGATTAAATTATGGGGAATCAAATTTAAAATGGGAATTGACACAGTTACTTTTTGCTGATGATACTGTGCTTATGGGAGATTCTAAAGAAAAATTGCAAAGGTTAGTGGATGAGTTTGAGAATGTGTGTAAAGGTAGAAAGTTGAAAGTGAACATAGAAAAGAGTAAGGTGATGAGGGTATCAAATGATTTAGATAAAGAAAAATTGGATATCAAATTGGGGAGGAGGAGTATGGAAGAAGTGAATGTTTTCAGATACTTGGGAGTTGACGTGTCGGCGGATGGATTTATGAAGGATGAGGTTAATCATAGAATTGATGAGGGAAAAAAGGTGAGTGGTGCGTTGAGGTATATGTGGAGTCAAAAAACGTTATCTATGGAGGCAAAGAAGGGAATGTATGAAAGTATAGTAGTACCAACACTCTTATATGGATGTGAAGCTTGGGTGGTAAATGCAGCAGCGAGGAGACGGTTGGAGGCAGTGGAGATGTCCTGTCTAAGGGCAATGTGTGGTGTAAATATTATGCAGAAAATTCGGAGTGTGGAAATTAGGAGAAGGTGTGGAGTTAATAAAAGCATTAGTCAGAGGGCAGAAGAGGGGTTGTTGAGGTGGTTTGGTCATTTAGAGAGAATGGATCAAAGTAGAATGACATGGAAAGCATATAAATCTATAGGGGAAGGAAAGAGGGGTAGGGGTCGTCCTCGAAAGGGTTGGAAAGAGGGGGTAAAGGAGGTTTTGTGGGTGAGGGGCTTGGACTTCCAGCAAGCGTGCATGAGCGTGTTAGATAGGAGTGAATGGAGACGAATGATACTTGGGACCTGACGATCTGTTGGAGTGTGAGCAGGGTAATATTTAGTGAAGGGATTCAGGGAAACCGGTTATTTTCATATAGTCGGACTTGAGTCCTGGAAATGGGAAGTACAATGCCTGCACTTTAAAGGAGGGGTTTGGGATATTGGCAATTTGGAGGGATAAGTTGTGTATCTCTATACGTATATGCTTCTAAACTGTTATATTCTGAGCACCTCTGCAAAAGCAGTGATAATGTGTGAGTGTGGTGAAAGTGTTGAATGATGATGAAAGTATTTTCTTTTTGGGGATTTTCTTTCTTTTTTTTTTTTTTTTTTTTTTTTTTTTTGGGTCACCCTGCCTCGGTGGGAGACGACCGACTTGTTGAAAAAAAACAAAAAAAAAAACAGGTATGTCTTGCTACTTCTACTTACACTTAGGTCACACTACACATACATGTACAAGCATATATATATACACCCCTCTGGGCTTTCTTCTATTTTCTTTTTTTTTTTCAACAAGCCGGCCGTCTCCCACCGAGGCAGGGTGACCCAAAGAGAAAGAAAATCCCCAAAAAGAAAAAACTTTCATTTTTCCTTTTGGGCCACCCTGCCTCGGTGGGATATGGCCGGTGTGTTGAAAGAAAGAAAGAAATTGAAGAATTATGTGGATTAAAGTAAGGTGTTTATGAACTTGGAGAGAGAGACTGGGAGATGTTAAGTGAGTGTTTAGGGAATTTTGAACCAAGTGAGAAAGTAAATGTGGTAGGGAACCCAAATGCTAAAGTGGGAGTAACTGTTGTAGAGGGCATAGCAGGTAAGTTTGGGTTGCCAGGCATGAATGATAATGGTGAGTCTTTGAACTTTGTACAGATAAATAAGTTGCTAATTTTGTTCAATAAATATATGAAAAAGAAAAAGGTTCCTATGGATTGGTAAAGTGGATACATAGTTCCTTTGTATAAAAGAAGAGGGACAAGAGTGTAAAAAATTATAGGAGAATAAGCATATTTAGTATATAAGGTACAGGGTATGGTAGAATTATTATTCTTTCTTTTTATTTCAATGCACCGGCTGTATCCCACTGAGGCGGGGTGGCCAAAAAGGAAAAACAAAAGTTTCTCCTTTTACATTTAGTAATATATACAGGAGAAGGGGTCACTAGCCCCTTGCTCCCGGCATTTTAGTCGCCTCCTACGACACTTATGGCTTACGGAGGAAGAACTCTGTTCCACTTCCCCATGGAGATAAGAGGAAATAAACAGCAAGAACAAGAACTAGAAAGACAATAGAAGAAAACCCAGAGAGGTATGTATATATTTTTTTTTTTTTCAACAAGTCAGCCGTCTCCCACCGAGGCAGGGTGACCCAAAAAGAAAGAAAATGCCCAAAAAGAAAATACATACTGTACTTTCATCATCATTCAACACTTTCACCTCACTCGCACATAATCACTGTTTTTGCAGAGGTGCTCAGAACACAACAGTTTAGAAGCATATATGTATAAAGATACACAACATATCCCTCCAAACTGCTAATATCCCGAACCCCTCCTTTAGAGTGCAGGCAATGTACTTCCCATTTCCAGGATACAAGTCTGGCTATGTAAAAATAACCGGTTTCCCTGAATCCCTTCACTAAATATTACCCTGCTCACACTCCAACAGATCGTCAGGTCCCAAATACCATTCGTCTCCATTCACTCCTATCGAACACACTCATGCACGCCTGCTAGAAGTCCAAGCCCCTCGCCCACAAAACCTCCCTTACCCCTTCCTTCCAAACATTTTGAGGATGACCCCTATCCTGCCTTCCTTCTCCTACAGATTTAAATGCTCTCCATGTCATTCTACTTTGATCCATTCTCTCTAAATGACCAAACCACCTCAACAACCCCTCTTCAGCCCTCTGACTAATACCTTTATTAACTCCAAAACTTCTCCTAAATTCCACACTCCGAATCTTCTGCATAATATTTACACCACACATTGCCCTTAGACAGGACATCTCCACTGCCTCCAACCGCCTCCTCGCTGCTGCATTCACAACCCAAACTTCACACCCATATAAGAGTGTTGGTACTACTATACTTTCATACATTCCCTTCTTTACCTCCATAGATAATGTTTTTTGACTCAACATATACCTCAATGCACCACTCACCTTTTCCCTCATCAATTCTATGATTAACCTCATCCTTCATAAATCCATCCGCCGACATGTCAACTCCCAAGTATCTGAAAACATTCACTTTTTCCATACTCCTCCTCCCAATTTGATATCCAATTTTTCTTTATCTAAATTATTTGATACCCTCATCGCCTTACTCTTTTCTATGTTCACTTTCAACTTTCTACCTTTACACACACTCCCAAACTCACCCACTAACCTTTGCAATTTTTCTTTAGAATCTCCCATAAGCACAGTATCATTAGCAAAAAGTAACTGTGTCAATTCCCATTTTGTATTTGATTCCCCATAATTTAATCCCATCTCTCTCCCGAACACCCTAGCATTTACTTCTTTTACAACCCCATCTATAAATATATTAAACAACCATGGTGACATTACACATCCCTGTCTAAGACCTACTTTTACCGGGAAGTAGTCTCCCTCTCTTCTACACACATTAACCTGAGCCTCACTATCCTCTTAAAAACTCTTTACAGCAATAAGTAACTTACCACCTATTCCATATACTTGCAACATCTGCCACATTGTTTCCCTATCCACTCTATCATATGCCTTTTCTAAATCCATAAATGCAATAAAAACTTCCCTACCTTTATCTAAATACTGTTCACATATATGCTTCAATGTAAACACTTGATCTACACATCCCTTACCCACTCTGAAACCTCCTTGCTCATCCACAATCCTACATTCTGTCTTGCCTCTAATTCTTTCAATAATAACCCTACCGTACACTTTTCCTGGTATACTCAGTAAACTTATTCCCCTATAATTTTTACAATCTGTCTTGTCCCCCCTTCCCTTTATATGAAGGGACTATACATGCTCTCTTCCAATCCCTAGGTACCTTCCCCTCTTTCATACATTTATTAAACAAAAGTACCAACCACTCCAACACTATATCCCCCCGTGCTTTTAACATTTCTGTGTATATATAGAATTATATATAGAGTACTTTCTTCTTTCTTTCAACACACCGGCCATATCCCACCGAGGTGGGGTGGCCCAAAAGGAAAAACGAAAGTTTCTCCTTTTACATTTAGTAATACATGTATATGCAGGAGAAAAGGTTACTAGCCCCTTGCGCCCGACATTTTAGTCGCCTCTTACAACACGCATGGCTTACGGAGGAAGAATTCTGTTCCACTTCCCCATGGAGGTAAGAGGAAATAAACAAGAACTAGAAAGAAAATAGAAGAAAACCCAGATGGGTGTGTATATATATGCTTGTACATGTATGTGTAGTGTGACCTAAGTGTAAGTAGGAGTAGCAAGACGTACCTATAATCTTGCATATTTATGAGACAATTACAGGTTTTCGTTTTACATTCACTTGGCAGGATGGTAATACCTCCCTGGGCGGTTCCTGTCTACCAGCCTACTACCTAGGACTCAACAGACTTCTTCTTTCAACACACCGGCCGTATCCCACCAAGGCGGGGTGGCCCAAAAGGGAAAACGAAAGCTTCTCCTTTTACATTTAGTAATATATACAGGAGGAGTTACTAGCCCCTTGCTCCCGGCATTTTAGGCGCCTCGTACAACACGCATGGCTTATGGAGGAAGAATTCTGTTCCACTTCCCCATGGGGAGAACAGGAAATAAATAAGAACAAGAACTAGTAAGAAAATAGAAGAAAATGCAGAGGGGTGTGTACATATATGCTTGTACATGTATGTGTAGTGTGACCTAAGTGTAAGAAGAAGTAGCAAGACGTACCTGAAATCTTGCATGTTTAACCCTTTGACTGTTTCAGGCCCCTCTCTGAAACTGTCATTCTATGTCGCCAAATATTCGAAAAAAAAAAAATTCTTATGAAAATGTTAGGAATATTTTTGTGAGTGTTTTAAGCCTAAAAAAATGTTTGCCATCAGTACTTACCGAGATATAGAGCCGCAAAGTTTGCAGAGAGTGACGTGCGTACGGCAACAGCGGCGACTGCCGCCCACCCGGTATTCTTTTATTTACTCTAATTCAAAGGTTTCTTGCATTTTTCAATATTTTTCTTTTCCAAGTAACTTATGTGGCCTGTGAGACCAATGTAAGGTGCATTGTTCAAATATACACTCATTGTTTACAACACAATAACAGAACAAACTTTATCACTATTAGTTTGTGTATACACTTTGTTTACACAAACAAACAATACAAAACAATGTTTATTACTATTGTTCCATAATATATGTACATATGTACAGTCACTGAACATGTTCCTAGAACTGCTGCAGCTTGTGGAGCACTTTGAAACATGGGTATATGCAGAGGGGCACTTCACACTCCTCACACATAAAACGAGTGTCTCTGCGTGTTTATGGGCGTTTTGTGGTATGCATACATACATAACACCTGAGCATTTTTCTTGGCAGTAGTAGGAGGCAGTTGTATGGGGTAGTGATCACCAGGCCTGAAACGAGATGACGTGTGTGGGCGCTGGTCTATTGCAGGAGTTGCTCCTTGGTACTTTGCAATTATTTGTCTGATTACTGACAGGCAAAATTCACCATATTTTGGTGTTTTGTTGGTCTTCAACTTGTATATGTTATAAGCATTTAGCATAGAGATATCAACAAGATGGAAAAAAAGTTTTATATACCACTTACAACTCTTGCGTACACAGTCTGCAAACCCAATCTGCATGTCACATTTGTCCACTAAGCGCATATTGAGGTTGTAGTCCATGACAGCTGCAGGCTTTAGAATGGGTTCATTGGTCTCTCTGTTGTCCCTGCCACTGGGTACCATTTCGTTTCTGTGAACTGATGTCAACAATGTGACATCACGTTTGTCATGCCACCGAAATGCCATGATGTCATTGGCAGCAAAGGCTTGCACCTCACCTCTGCAAGTGCCAGCGTCAAACCTTGGCATATGTTTACGATTACGACGCACTGTGCCACACACGTCTGTCAAGTTCACTCGCAAGAAATCACTGAGTAAGGGGCTTGTGTACCAGTTATCAGTAAATAACATATGCCCCTTACCAAGATATGGTTCCATCATTGTTCGAACCACATCACCAGAGATACCCAATAACTTCATGGTATCTCTCAAAGTATTACTGCCAGTGTACACAATGATATCCAAAACTAGACCACTTCTGCAATCACACAGTACAAATAGCTTTATACCAAAGCGTTTCCTCTTGCTTGGTATATATTGCTTGAATGAGAGTCTTCCTTTGAATAAAATCAAGGACTCATCAATAACAAGCTTCCTGAAGGGATAAAAATACATGCAGCATTTTTGTTTCAGATACATAAACACATTTCTGATCTTATATAACCTGTCGCTTCTGTCAGGCCTGGTTTTGTCTGAAAAGTGTAACATACGTAACAGTATCAGGAAACGATTGACACCTATAATGTCACTAAAACCTGGAGTTGAAATCAGGCGTTCTGTTGCCCAGTATGTGGTGACAGTGTGCTTATACACATGTGGCATAAGCATTATTGTGGCAAAAAACAGGTACATCTCTGCCGCAGTTGTCTCCTTCCACTTGTGTAGCCGTGATTTTGGTGAGAGAATTGTATTTGCCATGGTGTAATCACAGTATGTGTTTGTTTCCCTGACAATGATGTCCATCAGGGGTTCATCGAAGAATAACTCAAAGCAGTCCAGTTCACTGGCATTGTTCCCAAGTGGACAAGATGGCTTTATTCCACTTTGTGTTTCATCAAAGTCATGGGGACTGGGAACAAACTCGTCACCGTCCTGCCAATCCCAGATGCGGTCTGCTGGTGGGGTCTGGATATTGTACCGTGGTTGTGGCTGTGCAGGTTGTGGTTGTGCAGGTTGTGGTGGTACAGATTGTGGGAGTGTGGGGTAGGGTGAGGCTGGTTGTTGTGCAGAGTCAGCAGCGTGGGTAGTAGCGTGGCCCGCTGATGGTGCCACGTGGGCCGTGCCACCCTCACTATCACCACCACTGCCTGCTCCACCACTCACATCATTCATACCCATCGTTACAATATCGTCATCTTCACTATCAGGTCATGGTGTAGGGCCACGGGATGTGCTCCCAGAGTTTCTCCTTCCCCTTGGAACAACATATGAAACACTACCAGACCGCATGCTACGTCGTACATATTGCTGCTTCACTGGGGAATATTCACTCTCACTGTCACTAGAACTGCTTTCAATGACCTTGAAATCACTATCACTGCTAACATCTGGGTGTTGTACACGACCAAATAGTTTCCTCTTTCGTCCTGGTACAGGCGAACGTGAACAAGCCGGCCCAGCACCAGAGGTGGAAGGTTGTGGGTCATCTGGGCTTTCATCACTAATTATGTTATCCTGGGCACTTTTTCCGGTAACACTCACTTCAAAACCCTGGAATTCACTGTCACTGACATTTTCATCGCTGTTAGAGCTATCACTTGGGAACAAAAGACCTCCAATCCGCCGAGGAGTGAGGAACTTCTTACCGAGAGGCATGGTGAAAATGGACTAACAACATGGCGTTCCCACAATGCACCGCTGGGTCCCAGATTTTTTTCACAGGGTGCACACCGACCACTGAGACCCATTCTCTCTCATGTAGGCCTACCAGGCCTTTCCCACTTGATTTGAAGCCGCTAGAATTTGTGCGTATAAATATGTCAGAAACATTGTCTTGTAAGACGTATTTATACGTCGGAAACAGTCAAAGGGTTAAGAGACAGAAAAATGGACACCAGCAATCCTACCATCATGTAAAACAATTACAGGCTTTCGTTTTACACTCACTTGGCAGGAAGGTAGTACCTCTCTGGGCGGTTGCTGTCTACCAACCTACTACCTAGGACTCAACAGACTTATTTCCCTATAATTTTTGCACTCTCTTTTATCCCCTTTGCCTTTATGCAAAGGAACTATGCATGCTCTCTGCCAATCCCTAGGTACCTTACCCTCTTCCATACATTTATTAAATAATATCACTAACCACTCAAAAACTATATCCCCTCCTGCTTTTAACATTTCTGTTTTTATCCCATCAATCCCGGCTACCTTACCCCCCTTTCATTCTACCCACTGCCTCACGAACTTCCCCCACACTCACAACTGGCTCTTCCTCACTCCTATGAGATGTTATTCCTTCATGCCCTATACACGAAGTCACAGCTTCCCTATCTTCATCAACATTTAACAGTTCTTCAAAATATCCCCTCCATCTTCCCGATACCTCTAGCTCTCCATTTAATAACTCTCCTCTCTTATTTTTAACTGTCATATCCATTTGTTCCCTAAGCTTCCTCAACTTATTAATCTCACTCCAAAACCTTTTCTTATTTTCAACAAAATTTGTTAACATCTCACCCACTCTCTCACTTGCTCTCTTTTTACATTGCTTCACCACTCTCTTAACTTCTCTTTTTCTCTCCATGTACTCTTTCCTCCTTGCATCACTTCTACTTTGTAAAAACCTCTCATATGCTAACCTTTTCTCCCTTACTAATCTCTTTACCTCATCATTCCACCAATCGCTCTTCCCTCCCGCACCTACTTTCCTGTAACCACAAACTTCTACTGAACACTCTAACACTACATTCTTAAACCTACCCCATACATCTTTGACCCCATTGCCTGTACTCTCACTAGCCCATCTATCCTCCAATAGTTGTTTATATCTTACCCTAACTGTCTCCTCTTTTAGTTTATACACCTTTACCTCTCTGTTACTTGCTGCTTCTATTTTCCTTGTATTCCATCTACCTTTTACTCTCACTGTAGCAACAACTAGAAAGTGCTCTGATATATCTGTGGCCCCTCTATAAACATGTACATCCTGAAGTCTACTCAACAGTCTTTTATCTACCAATACATAGTCCAACAAATTACTGTCAATACGCCCTACATCATATTTTATATACTTATTTATCCTCTTTTTCTTAAAATAGGTATTATTTATAACTAAACCCCTTTCTATACAAAGTTCAATCAAAGGGCTCCCATTATCATTTATCCCTGGCACCCCAAACTTACGTACCACACCCTCTCTAAATGTTTCTCCTACTTTAGCATTTAGGCCCCCTACCACAATTACTCTCTCATTTGGTTCAAAGGTTCCTATACATTCGCTTAACATCTCCCAAAATCTCTCTCTCTCTCCTCTACACTCCTCTCTTCTCCAGGTGCATACACGCTTATTATGACCCACTTTTCACATCCGATCCTTATTTTAATCCACATAGTCCTTGAATTTACACATAATTATCAATGTATTGTTTACAAAACTTGTTTGCACAAACAAACATTACAAAAAATTATTTATTACTATTGTTCTATAATACAGTGGATCTTGGGTTATTGGCCGTAATCCGTTCCAGAAGGTTGGCTGATGACCGAAATGGCTGATAACCGTATTAATATTTCCCATAAGAATTAATGGAAATACAATTAATCCATTCCAAACAAAAGCATTCACAAAAAAAATAATTTTTTTAACAATTATGTAAGTATTACATACCATTATTGAAGGCTAATGCTGGCTTCTGGAAGATAGGGAGGAGGAAAGAGGGAGGAGTTAGTGTTTGGAAGGGATATCCCCCTCCTTAAAGACTTTAGGTAGCAAAGCCTTCTCTGGGGTTACTTACCTTCTCTGTTTTTTATTGCCACTAGGACCAGCTTGAGAGTCACTGGACCCCTGTTTCAAAATAACTGTCCAGAGTGCTCTGTTTCTGGCATCTCTTTAAGATATTCTTGAAGTGGGACAGGGTTTTGTCACTAAACATGTTGCAGATATGGCTTGTTTCAGCTTTGTCAGGGTGGTGTTTCTCTACAAAAGCTTGCACCCTAGTCCACATTGCACACACCTCTTTCATCTTTGAAGAAGGCACCTCCTTCACTCCGTCTTCCTCCTCCTCTGAAGCAAGTTCCTCAGCTGCAGTCTGTTGCTGTTCAAGTTGAAGCTCTTGCAGCTCTTCAGTGGTAAGCTCTTCCCTGTGGTCCTCCACTAACTCTTCCACATCCTCACCACTCACCTCCAACCCCAGAGCCTTCTCCAGTGCCACAATAGAGTCCACAGGGTCAGCAAGGTCAGGGTTAGGGTGAGCTTCAAACCCTTCAAAATCCCTCTCTTGAACACAATTTGGCCACAGTTTTCTCCAAGCAGAGTTCAAAGTCCTGGAAGTCACTCCCTCCCAAGCCTTACCTATAAGGCTAATGCAGTGAAAGATAATGAAGTGATTCCTCCAGAACTGTCTTAGGGTCAACTGAGTGTCCGAGGTCACTTCAAAGCACTTTTGAAACACTGCTTTTGTGTAGTTTTTTGAAGTTAGAAATGACCTGCTAGTCCATGGGCTGGAGGAGAGGAGTGGTGTTAGGAGGCAAGAACTTCACTGTGATGAAACTGAAGTCCCTAAACACTTAGTCTTCCAAGTTTGGAGAATGTGCAGGAGCATTGTCCAGTAACAGGAGGCACTTGAGTGGCAATTTCTTTTCTAGGCGGTATTTTTCCACACTTGGGCCAAACACATCATTAACCCACTCTTTGAAAATTTGCCTTGTGACCCATGCCTTATGATTAGCTTTCCACGTCACACACAATCTATTCTTCACGACATTGTTTTTCTTGAACGCTCTGGGATTTTCTGACTGATACACAAGTAAAGGCTTCACTTTGAAATCCCCACTAGCATTACCACAACAAAAGAGTAAGAGTAGGCTTGTGTCCTGGCAGTGCCTTTTCCTCCTGGGTAATGTAGGTCCTGTTTGGCATTTTCTTCCCAAACAGGCCTGTTTTGTCACAATTGAACACTTGCTGGGGTTCGAATCCTTCAGCCTTTACATAGTCCTGGAATTCGTGAACATACTTTTCACCTACACATTTGTCAGAACTTACAGCCTCACCATGCCTTACAACACTGTGTATGCCACTATGCTTCTTAAATCTGTCAAACCATCCTTTTGCTGGCCCTAAATTCACAAACTGCAGCACTTGTTCCAGGCATTTTCTTTGCAAGATCCTCATGCAACTGCTTTGCCTTCTCAAATAATCAACTCCACAGCACTGTGTCCCACAAATTCTTTTTCCTTAATCCACAATAATAATAACTTTTCCATCTCTTCCATTATTAGTGGCCTTTGTTTAGTTAGAAAAGTTATTCCTTTTGCAACATCTTTGATTTGTTCTTTCTTTGTCAGGATGGATGTAATTGTTGATTTATTCTTGCTGTACATCCTGGCAAGTTCCACTACCTTCATCCCACTCTCAAACTTTTCTGTCACTTCACGCTTAAATTCCATGGTGTTTCTCACTTTCTTTACCACAGGAGCTTTACTAGGAACTTTCTTTGGAGCCATGGTTACTTATTTCACAGTTGCACTGGAAGAAAAACCACTAAAAAAATGGTAAACAAGCGAAATGTTTGGATGTATGAGCAGAAGCTTCCTCAGCCACCGAGATACAAAGCCAAACTGAAGCACAAGCTGCCCCAGCCTGCGGATGGACGCGCTGAAAATGGCTGATAACTGGTGCTGAAAAACCCGCCGCTAACCGAGTTGGCCGATAACTGGGGGGCCTGGTGGCTAAAGCTCTCGCTTCACACACGGAGGGCCCGGGTTCGATTCCCGGCGGGTGGAAACATTTCGACACGTTTCCTTACACCTGTTGTCCTGTTCACCTAGCAGCAAATAGGTACCTGGGTGTTAGTCGACTGGTGTGGGTCGCATCCTGGGGGACAAGATTAAGGACCCCAATGGAAATAAATTAGACAGTCCTCAATGACGCACTGACTTTCTTGGGTTATCCTGGGTGGCTAACCCTCCGGGGTTAAAAATCTGAACGAAATCTTATCTTATCACTGTATATATACAAATGTAGTCACTGGACATGTACCTAGAAGTTCTATAGCTTGTGGAACTCTTTGAAACATGGTTTCATGCTCAATGGTGTTTTACACTCCTCACACACAAAACGAGTGTGTCTGCATTTTTGTGGGCTTTTTTTTTATGTGCACAGACAAACAAGTCGTCTGAGCAGTTTTCTTCATAGTGGTAGCAGACAGTTATGTTAGGTAGTTATCCTAGGTAAATGTGTCATCATTCCTTCCTACCTACTTTTCTTAGTCTTTATTCTTTCTCTCTTCATTCTTTCCTTCCTTCCTTCCTTTTGGTTTCTATAATATATATACAGATATAGTCACATATATAGTTTGTAGGTAGTAGGTTGGTAGACAGCAACCACCTAGGGAGGTACTACCGTCCTGCCAAGTGAGTGTAAAATCAGAGCCTGTAATTGTTTTACATGATGGTAAGATTGCTGGTGTCTTTTGTCTGTCTCATAAACATGCAAGATTACAGGTACGTCTTGCTACTTCTACTTACACTTAGGTCACACTACAAATACATGTACAAGCATATATATATACACACACACCCCTCTGGGTTTTCTATTTTCTATTTACACATACATGTACATGTTTGTTTATACACACACATCCGAGTTTTCTTTGATTTTATCTTAATGGGATGTCTGAATGTGCGTGGATGTTGTGCGAATGATAAGAAAGATATGATTGTGGATGCTTTGAATGAGAAGAAGCTGGATATCCTGGCTTTAACCCTTTCAGGGTCCGGACCCAAAATCTGAGACGTGTCCACAGGGTCCAAGAATTTAAAAAAAAAAAAATTCATATTTTTTCTTATGAAATGGTAGAGAATCATTTTCTGAAGGTAATAAAACAAAAAGTACGAAATTTGATGGAAAATTGATGAAATTATGCTCTCGTGAATTTTGACGTGTCGGAGATATTTACGCATCGGTGATTTTGATGAGTTTGACTCCCATTTTAGGTCAATTACATTATTCCAGTCGATCAAATTCTTAGCCATTTTGTTAGCATTACTTCTATTTTATCGATTGAGTACATGAAATCACCAAGTCAGCTGTTTCAACTACCCAATAAAGTGATTGGAAATTGGTAATTTGGACAATTTAACACAAAGTTCAAGATATTCCTATTTCAAAATAGGGTCCTGAATAAACAATGCAGGCATTCCTGGCACTAAATTAACATTTCCTCTGTTCATTAGTTACGTTTTCAGGCTTGTACAATTTGATTTTTTATTCACATAATAAATTTTTATTCAAACCAAAAATTGGAAGATTTACTGTTATGCAATATTGTAATAATTGTATAAATAATATCAGTGCATTTGTGAATGCACGTAAGACCCACCAGCTGACATCTATTGGATGAGTAATGTTTACTCTTGAACATTGGCAAAAATTTAACATTTCTGCTACTTTGAGCTCGGTTTCAAGCCATTTTCAGTACTAAAACCAGTCAAAATCGTCTCTATTTCTGCAATATATCTTCCATTCTATCAAATGAGATCAAGAAATCGAAATAAAACACCCCAAAGTCACTGTTTTAATTCAAAATTACGGTCTCGGTTTTTTCTCTCATTACGCACTGTGTGCTGCAGGATTTGTTTTATGTTGTTCACACTTACCACATAGATGTATTGTCTCATATCTAGGCCCAGATTTACCGCTCACAACTTACCTGAGTGAGCTGAGCTGATGGCGTAGAACTACGGTTTGGACCCAGAACTCAAAGCCGTAGAACTACGGCACGGACTCTGAAAGGGTTAAGTGAAACAAAGCTGAAGGGGGTGGGAGAGTTTCAGTGGAGAGAAGTAAATGGGATTAGGTCAGGGGTTTCAAATAGAGTTAGAGCTAAAGGAGGAGTAGCAATAATGTTGAAGGATAAGCTATGGCAGGAAAAGAGGGAGTATAAATGTATTAATTCAAGAATTATGTGGAGTAAAATAAAGGTTGGATGTGAAAAGTGGGTTATAGTAAGCGTATGTGCACTTGGAGAAGAGAGAAGTGTAGAGGAGAGAGAGACAGGTTTTGGGAATTGTTGAATGAGTGTGTAAGGAGTTTTGAACCAAGTGTGAGAGTACTTGTGGTTGGGGATTTCAATGCTAAAGTGGGTAAAAATGTTGTGGAGGGAGTAGTAGGTAAATTTGGGGTGCCAGGGGTAAATGAAAATGGGGAGCCTGTAATTGAGCTATGTGTAGAAAGAGGTTTGGTAATAAGTAATATATATTTTATGAAAAAGAGGATAAATAAATATACAAGGTATGATATAGTACGTAATGAAAGTAGTTTGTTAGATTATATATTGGTGGGTAAAAGGTTGATGGGTAGGCTTCAGGATGTACACGTTTATAGAGGGGCAACTGATATATCGGATCATTATTTAGTTGTAGCTACAGTTAGAGTAAGAGGTAGATGGGACAAGAGGAAAATGGCAACAACAAGTAAGAAAGTGGTGAAAGTGTATAAACTAAGGGAGGAAGAGGTTCGGGTGAGATATAAGCAACTATTGGCAGAAAGGTGGGCTAATGCAAATATGAATAGTGGAGGGGTTGAAGAGGGTTGGAATAGTTTTAAAAATGCAGTATTAGAATGTGGGACAGAAGTTTGTGGCTATAGGAGGGTGGGTGCAGGAGGAAAGAGTGATTGGTGGAATGATGAAAGTATAGGGTATGATTAGGTTAGGTAAGGTTCGTCAGGAAACAGGACAAATGTTTCCTGACGCGGGTCTTAGTCAGATGATGACCCGCCTTTGGAGCTTTTGGTCATCTGACCGAGGCCTTCCGCTGGCTTACCGGTCCACCCCTTTAAAAATTATGGTCATTTATAACCATTGTTATGTAAATTAGGGTATGATAAAAGAGAAAAGGGTAGCTTATGAGAGGTACGTATTTACAAAGCAGAAGTGTTATAAGAAGAGCAGAGTATATGGAGAGTAAGAGAAAGGTGAAGAGAGTGGTGAGAGAGTGTAAAAGGAGAGCAGATGATAGAGTGGGAGAGGCACTGTCAAGAAATTTTGATGAAAATAAGAAAAAAATTTGGAGTGAGATAAACAAGTTCAGAAAGCCATGGGAACAAATGGATTTGTCAGTTAAAAACAGAGTAGGGGAGTTAGTAGATGGGGAGATGGCAGTATTGGGTAGATGGCTAGAATATTTTGAGGAACTTTTAAATGTCAACAAGAAAGGGAGGTGGCAATTTCATGCACTGCTCAGGGAGGTATACCATCTTTTAGGAGTGAAGAAAAGCAGGATGTGAGTGTGAGGGAGGTGCATGAGGCATTACGTAGAATGAAAGGGGGTAAAACAGCTGGAACTGGCAGGATCATGACAGAAATGTTAAAAGCAGGGGGGGATATAGTGTTGGAGTGGTTGGTATTTTTGTTTAATAAATGTATGAAAGAGGGGAAGGTCCCTAGGATTGGCAGAGAGCATGTATAATTCCTTTATATAAAGGGAAGGGGGACAAAAGATATTGTAAATATAGAGGAATAAGTTTACTGAGTACTAGGAAAACTGTATGGTAGGGTTATTATTAAAAGAATTAGAGGCAAGACAGAATGTAGGATTGCAGATGAGCAAGGAGGTTTTAGAGTGGGTAGGGGATGTGTAGATCAGGTGTTGACATTGAAACATATATGTGAACAGTATTTAGATAAAGGTAGGGAAGTTTTCATTGCATTTATGGGTTTAGAAAAGGCATATGATTGAGTGGATAGGGGAGCAATGTGGCAGATGTTGCAAGTATATGAAATAGGTGGTAAGTTACTAAATGCTGTAAAGAGTTTTTATGAAGATAGTGAGGCTCAGGTTAGGGTGTGTACAAGAGAGGGAGACTACTTCCTGGTAAAAGTAGGTCTTAGACAGGGATGTGTAATGTCACCATGGTTGTTTAATATATTTATAGATGGGGTTGTAAAGGAAGTAAATGCTAGGGTGTTCGGGAGAGGGGTGGGATTAAATTACAGTGGACCCCCGCATACCGTTGGCATCACATAACGCTAAATCCGCATACCGCTACATTTTATCGCCAAGATTTTGCCTCGCATACCGCTAAAAAACCCGCTCAACGCTGTTCGTCCGAGACGCGTCTAATGTGCGCCCTTAGCCAGCCTCACATGTTCCGCCGGTGGCAATGTTTACCAGCCAGCCTCCGCGGTAACATCCAAGCATACAATCGGAACATTTCGTATTATTACAGTGTTTCTGGTGATTTTATCTGCAAAATAAGTGACCATGGGCCCCAAGAAAGCTTCTAGTGCCAACACTACAGCAATAAGGGTGAGAATTACTATAGAGATGAAGAAAGAGATCATTGAAAAGTATGAAAGTGGAGTGCGTGTCTCCGAGCTGGCCAGGTTGTATAGTAGACCCCAATCAACCATCGCTACTATTGTGGGCAACAAAAAGGCAATCAAGGAAGCTGTTCTTGCCAAAGGTTTAACTGTGTTTTCGAAACAGAGATCGCAAGTGATGGAAGATGTTGAGAGACTCTTATTGGTGTGGATAAATGAGAAACAGATAGCAGGAGATAGCATCTCTCAAGTGATCATAAGTGAAAAGGCTAGGAAGTTGCATCAGGATTTAATTAAAAAAATGCCTGCAACTAGTGACGATGTGAGTGAATTTAAGGCCAGCAAAGGTTGGTTTGAGAGATTTTAGAGGCCTAGTGGCATACAGTGTGATAAGGCATGGTGAGGCTGCCAGTTCAGACCACAAAGCAGCTGAAAAATATGTGCAGGAATTCAAGGAGTACATAGAAACTGAAGGACTGAAACCTGAACA
This sequence comes from Cherax quadricarinatus, assembly GCF_038502225.1. Classification (NCBI taxonomy): domain Eukaryota; kingdom Metazoa; phylum Arthropoda; class Malacostraca; order Decapoda; family Parastacidae; genus Cherax; species Cherax quadricarinatus. The sequence continues at coordinate 20,790,476 of NC_091313.1, forward strand.
AGTGTTTAATTGTGATGAAACAGGCCTGTTTTGGAAGAAAATGCCAAGCAGGACCTACATTACTCAGGAGGAAAAGGCACTCCCAGGACATAAGCCTATGAAAGACAGGCTTACTCTGTTGATGTGTTCCAATGCTACTGGTGATTGCAAAGTGAAGCCTTTATTAGTGTATCACTCTGAAACTCCCAGACCGTTCAGGCAAAAGAATGTCCTCAAGGAAAATTTGTGTGTGCTGTGGAGGGCAAACAGTAAGGCATGGGTCACTAGGGACTTTTTCTATGACTGGTTACACCATGCATTTGCCCCCAATGTGAAAGATTACCTAACTGAAAAGAAATTAGAACTTAAGTGCCTCCTGGTGTTAGACAATGCCCCTGGTCATCTTACAGACGTGGCAGAGCGACTTTATGGGGACATGAAATTCATTAAGGTGAAGTTTTTGCCTCCTAATACCACTCCTTTCCTGCAGCCCGTGGACCAGCAGGTTATTGCAAACTTCAAAAAACTGTACACAAAAGCTCTGTTTGAAAGGTGCTTTGTAGTGACCTCAGAAACTCAACTGACTCTAAGAGAGTTTTCGAGAGATCACTTTAATATCCTCAATTGTGTAAACCTTATAGGTAAGGCTTGGGAGGGAGTGACTAAGAGGACCTTGAACTCTGCTTGGAAGAAACTGTGGCCAGAATGTGTAGACCAAAGGGATTTTGAAGGGTTTCAGGATAACCCTGAGAATCCTATGCCAGTTGAGGAATCCATTATGGCATTGGGAAAGTCCTTGGGGTTGGAGGTTAGTGGGGATGATGTGGAAGAGTTGGTGGAGGAGGACAATGAAGAACTAACTACTGATGAGCTGATAGATCAACTTCAACAGCAAGAGGCCAGACCTGAGGAAACTGGTACGAAGGAGGGGAGAGAGAAATTGAAGAAGTTGCCTACTACAAAGATTAAGGAAATGTGTGCAAAGTGGCTTGAAGTGCAAACCTTCATGGATGAAAATCACCCTCACACAGCTATTGCAAGCCGTGTTGACATGTCAGCGGATGGATGTATGAAGGATAAGGCTAACCATAGAATTGATGGAGGAAAAAAGGTGAGTGGTGCATTGAGGTATATGTGGAGACAAAAAACATTATCTATGGAGGCAAAGAAGGGAATGTATGGAAGTATAGTGGTACCAATACACTTTTATGGGTGTGAAGCTTGGGTTGTAAATGCTGCAGCGAGGAGGTGGTTGGAGGCAGTGGAGATGTCCTGTCTAAGGGCAATGTGTGGTGTAAATATTATGCAGAGAATTCTGAGTGTGGAAATTGGGAGGTGTGGAGTTAATAAAAGTATTAGTCAGAGGGCTAAAGAGGGGTTGTTGAGGTGGTTTGGTCATTTATAGAGAATGGATCAAATTACAGTGGACCCCCGCATACCGTCGGCATCACATAACGTACAATCCGCATACCGCTCGGTTTTATCGCAAAAATTTTGCCTCGCATACCGCTCAAAAACCCGCTCTTCGTCCGAGACGCGTCCAATGTGCGCCCTTAGCCAGCCTCACATGTGCCGCCGGTGGCATTGTTTACCAGCCAGCCTCCGCGGTAACATCCAAGCATACAATCGGAACATTTCGTATTATTACAGTGTTTTTGGTGATTTTATCTACAAAATAAGTGACCATGGGCCCCAAGAAAGCTTCTAGTGCCAACCCTACAGCAATAAGGGTGAGAATTACTATAGAGATGAAGAAAGAGATCATTGATAAGTATGAAAGTGGAGTGCGTGTCGCCGACCTGGCCAGGTTGTACAAGAAACCCAAATCAACCATCGCTACTATTGTGGGCAACAGAAAGGCAATCAAGGAAGCTGTTCTTGCCAAAGGTTTAACTGTGTTTTCGAAACAGAGATCGCAAGTGATGGAAGATATTGAGAGACTCTTATTGGTGTGGATAAATGAAAAACAGCTAGCAGGAGATAGCGTCTCTCAAGCGATCATAAGCGAAAAGGCTAGGAAGTTGCATGAGGATTTAATTAAAAAAATTCCTGCAACTAGTGATGATGTGAGTGAATTTAAGGCCAGCAAAGGTTGGTTTGAGAGATTTAAGAAGCGTAGTGGCATACATAGTGTGATAAGGCATGGTGAGGCTGGCAGTTTGGACCAAAAAGCAGCTGAAAAATATGTGCAGGAATTCAAGGAGTACATAGACAATGAAGAATTGAAACCTGAACAAGTGTTTAATTGTGACACTGACAGTGTTGTGAAACACTTTAGGAATGTCATAAAGGAACGGGAGGTACAGGCCTCTATGGACAGATATGTTGTGCGACAGAGGTCCAGTGACTCTCAAGCTGGTCCTAGTGGCATTAAAAGAAGAAGGGAAGTAACCCTGAAAAAGGACTTGCCACCTCAAGTCCTAATGGAAGGGGATTCCCCTTCTAAACACTCACACCATCAACACTCTCCCCTCCTCCCATCCCATCAGTCATCACCAGATCTTCAATAAAGGTAAGTGTCATGTAACTGTGCATGTCTTCTTCAGTTTGTGTGTATTAAAATTAATATTTCATGTGTTAAAATTTTTTTTTTCAATACTTTTGGGTGTCTTGCACGGATTAATTTGATTTCCATTATTTCTTATGGGGAAAATTAACTTGACTAATGATAATTTTGACTAACGATGAGCTCTCAGGAACGGATTAATAGCGTTAGTCGAGGGTCCACTGTACAGTAATTGCAAATTTTTAGTGGATCCTTTGATATTGTAGTAGTAGCTAACATTCAGAACTCAGCAAGAAATAGAAATCTTCTTTCAACAAACCGGCCGTATTCCACCGAGGCAGGGGTGGCCCAAAAAGGAAAACAAAAGTATCTTTAACTTTAGTAATGTATGCAGAAGGGATTACTAGCCCCTTGCTCTCAGCATTTTAGTCGCCTCTTACGACATGCATGACTTAGAGGAAGAATTCTGTTCCACTTCCCCATGGAGATAAGAGGAAATAAACAAGAACAAGAACTAGTAAGAAAATAGAAAAAAACCCAGAGGGGTGTGTGTATATACAGTAGACCCCCGGTTAACGATATTTTTTCACTCCAGAAGTATGTTCAGGTGCCAGTACTGACCGAATTTGTTCCCATAAGGAATGTTGTGAATTAGATTAGTCCATTTCAGACCCCCAAACATACACGTACAAACGCACTTACATAAATACACTTACATAATTGGTCGCATTCGGAGGTGATCGTTATGCGGGGGTCCACTGTATATGCTTGTACATGCATGTGTAGTGTGACCTAAGTGTAAGTAGAAGTAGCAAGATGTACCTGAAATCTTGCATGTTTCTTTTTCTTTCAACAAACCAGCTGTATCCCACCGAAGCAAGGTGGCGCAGAAAGAAAAACAAAAATTTCTCTTTTCAACTTTAGTAATGTATACAGGATAAGGGGTTACTAGCCCCTTGCTCCCAGCATTTTAGTTGCCTCTTACGACACACATGGCTTACAGAGGAATAATTCTTTTCCCCTTCCCCATAGAGATAAGAGGAAACTAGCAATACTACCATCATGTAAAACAATTACAGGCTTGTGATGAATGGTTTTGAAAACTGACAAGTAGAAGAATTGAGACACTTATGCAACATATGGGAATCTTTAGTGAAGAAACGTTTTGCTACACAGTGGCTTCATCAGTCCATTACAGAGCAGGAAGGTATAAGGAGAGGAGGAGTTTGAGGTAATCAGTCCCTCAGCCTGGAATCAATGTGTTCAGTCCATCACCCTTTTAAGAAGTACAGCATAGGACCAGAGAGGTGGCTTATGTACTTCAGTCAGGTGAGTTGAAGGAGGAGGTGGGATCACAGTGGGACCATCCACTAGTGATACAAAGAATTCTTCACAACCTGTCCAACCTTTGGATGAAGACCTACTTACACTAGTGGATGGTCCCACTGTGATCCCGCCGCCGCCTGCTTCGACTCACCTGACTGCAGTACATAAGCCACCTCTCTGGCCCTATGCTGTACTTCTTACAAGAGTGATGGACTGAACACATCGATTCCAGGCTGAGGGGCTGATTACCTCAAACTCCTCCTCCTCTTATACCTTCATGCTTTGTAATGGACTGATGAAGCCACCGTGTGCCTAAATGTTTATTCAATAACAATTCCCATGTGTTGCACAAGCATCTCAATTCTTAAATTACAGGTTTTACACTCACTTGGCAGGATGCTAGCACCTCCCCGGGCAGTTCCTATCTATCAACCTACTACCTAGGAGAAATAGAAAATGTTACAGTATTTAGGAAGTACTTGGTTGTCTCAGGTTTAAATATAGAAGGTGAAAGCATTTTAATAACATGTTGAAGTTTTATTTTTTTTTATGTTGGTTATATTTCAGCCTATTCCTGACAGCGAGGACACTGCCACTGACCAGACCCACCACATCATTGTGCCAAGCTATGCAGCTTGGTTTGACTACAATGCCATTCATGCTATTGAGAAGAGAGGCCTTCCAGAATTTTTCAATGGCAAAAACAAGTCAAAAACGCCTGAAATTTATCTAGCATACAGAAACTTCATGATAGATACTTACAGGTTAGTCACATTTAATATTAAGATATGAAGGATAATTATACTTAACCCTTTCAGGGTCCAGAGGCCAAATTTCAAAGTGTGCACCAGTGTCCAAGAATTTTCAAAAAATTTTGTTATTTTTTCTTATGAAATGGTAGAGAATCTCTTTTTGAAGGTAATAAAACAAAAAGTACGAAATTTAATGGAAAATTGACGAAATTATGCTCTCGCGAGTTTTGATGTGTCAGCGATATTTACGCATCGGTGATTTTGCCGACTTTGACTCCCATTTTAGGCCAGTTACGTTATTCCAGTCAACCAAATTCTTAGCTATTTCACTAGTATTACTTCTATCGATTGAGCACAAGAATTTGCCAAGTCAACTGTTTCAACTACAAAATAAAGTGATTGGAAATTGGTAATATGGCCAATTTAATGCAAAGTTCAAAATACTCCAATTTCAAAATAGGGTCCAGAATAAACAATGCAGTCATTCCTGGCACTAAACTAACATTTCCTCTGTTCATTAGTTACGTTTTCAGGCTTTCCTAATCAATACTATTTTGATTTTTTATTCACATAATGAATTTTTATTCACACCAAAAATAGAAGATTTACTGTTATGCAATATTGTAATAATTGTATAAATAATATCACCACATTTGTGAACGTATATTAGACCCACCAACAGGCGTGTATTAGACATGTGAGGTCATTTGTTTACTCTCGAACATCGGCAAAAATTTAACATTACCGCTATTTTGAGCTCAGTTTCAAGCCATTTTCAACACTAAAACCAATCAAAATCATCTCTATGAATAAAATATGTCATTATGTGGACAGCATTGGGGTCGCAAGAGTGGTTGCGCATTCTCGCTATGAAAATGTCAGAGGTGTTATAAGAGAAAACAGAGTTTGTGAGGCTGAATTAGATCTGGTGTACATACGACATTTACATGCCTTAGAAAATGAGACCAAGAAATTGCAGATACAACTGTAAAAAACATAAAAACACTGCAAAGTCGCTGTTTTAATTGAAAATTACGGTCTCAATTTTTTTCTCATTATGCACTATATGCTGCAGGATTTGTTTTGTGTGGTGCACACATACCACGTAGATGTATTCTCTCATATCTAGGCCAAAATTTACCGCTCACAGCTTACCAGAGTGAGCTGAGCTCATGATGTAGATCTACGGTTTGGATCCTCAACGTAAAGCTGTAGATCTACAGCACGGACCCTCAAAGGGTTAATTATAACTGTATTATGATGGAAAAATTTGTATTTCACACTTTGTATTTTTCAGACTAAATCCAACAGAATACTTGACATCCACTGCATGCCGCCGTAACCTTGCTGGAGATGTGTGTGCTGTGATGCGTGTACACGCATTTCTTGAACAGTGGGGGCTCATTAATTACCAGGTAATCTGATCCAGAGAGCAATAATAGTGTAATTATTTTTAAACCTTGTAACAATTCATGAGGAGTACAGTTATTTTACAGCCAGGCAACATCTTTTGAAAGACTAGTGTTGAGGCATTCGTTTCCTGTAATACTGATGTGTGTGGAAAAAGTGCCTCTCCTTTCTCATGAGACAACCTTGTATTTAAACCATTCTCTTTTGCAGTGTCGAGTCAGTTTCTAAATGATCTAAAGAACAAAAAATATTTATTAGTTATTCTAGGTTATATTAGTCATAACTATTTAACTTTCCTCTAAACTTGCATACTGGTTAACTACCAATAAAATATTACATAAATGGGCAGTTAACGTCAGGCAGCACTTTCAAATAACTGTACGGGTGTGGTTAGAACCCATGGCAAGTGAGTTGTAAAACTCCAGGCCAATGCATAAGCCACTGGGTCAGCTGGCCACAATAAGATTCATCCAACTAGGTATAGTTCTAACCCCACCTGTACTGTGGTTTGTTTGCAGTCATGTTACACTTCTTAATTCATTTGCAAAGAGTGCAGGTACTTCCATCCAGTAATGTGTAAAACTTCAACGCAGTCCAGAGAATGTTATGACTTGAGCTGCCCAGACCATCATGTAAAAGGAACGCGACACTACAGAGTTAGCAGAGAAAGGGAAATTGAACAGCATTCTTCTTTAGACAAAAAGAGAAAAGATCAAAACAAAGGAAGAGACAAACAGGGGCAATGGTACAGAGAGGACAAGTGGGCAGTAAAATGGGACATACCAAACCAGGCATCAGCCCATCAAGGCCAAATAAGCAAACAAATGTGAAGCCAGTACTGGAGTAACCAGGGGACATACCAGGTAGTACACCACCAGTGGTACTAATGAAACACAAAGCGAGACAAAACATCCCACTTGGTAATTCCTGCTTCATATTTCCAAATATACAGGGTTTGAAATCAAATAAAAATGACATAGTTAACTATGTCAGTGGGCTCCTAACAGAAGCAAATGCCATGTTCGGAGCATTTACAGAAACACACACAAGGGATGTTTTGGACTGGGAGATAAAGATAGAATACTACAACATGTATAGATGTGATAAAATCAATAGTCACAGGGAGGAGTAGGAATCTATGTAAAGAATACTTTCTGTTGCACAGAAGTGCTGAATTCTACGAATGATATAGTAGAAATTCTAGGCATTAAAGTTGAAAATAGGAATTTGGTAATTATCCTAGTATACAAACCACCATCAGCAACTGCTGAGGAATTCACAGATCAGTTAAGTAAGATAGATAGCTATCTGGATAGACTAGAAAATTCTACACCAAATATTTTGCTCCTTGGAGATTTTAATCTCCCTCATGTAAAATGAAAGATGGCACAATGCAATGTTATACCAGAAATATCTCTGGGAAACACCCTGGCTCAACAGGCACACACCAGGGAACTAATGAGGCTTTGTGAAAAGTACTCTTTAAACCAGCAGATAATTGATCCCTCCAGAAATGAAAATACCCTGAATTTGATATTCAAGAACAACAAGGAACTAATCAGAGACATAACAATTTCCAAAACTATTTACTCTGATCATAACATCATAGAGGTTCAGACTAGTATTAACTTGGGTAGTAAACTGCATCACTAAAGTTAGAGACGGGATGTTCAGTAAGTTTAATTTTAACAACCATAGAATTGACTGGGGAAAAAATAAACCAAGAGCTATCAGATATATCCTGGGAATCAGACATGAGCAACCTAAATCACCACCAGTGCCTAGAGAAGCTGAATACAGAAGCATACAAAGTATGTATGAAACATGTACCATTGAGGAAACCCAGAAGAAGATCAGATATAGAGAGAGAGCATAGAAGATGGTACAGAAGAAGAAAATGGGTTACTGAACTGCTTAAAAGCACAAATATGCTACAACAGAGGAAATATAGACTTAGCAGAGAGATCACTGAATTAGAGCAAAAACTTAGGATGTCATACCTCACAGAAAAAGTACAAAGGGAACAAAGGGTCATACAGGATATTGCAAAAAAAAAAAAAATATTTCTATTCCTAGGCAAAATCCAAGCTAAGAACTACCTGTAGAATTGGACCACTACTGAGAGGAGACTCGTATACTGACGACGAACAGGAAATGAGTGAAATCCTAAAAGAACAGTATGAGTCAGTGTTCAGCAGCCCACTAAATGACAGCAAGGTAGAAAATGCAGAAATATTTTTCACTCCAGAAGAAGGTCGCACAGACCAACTAACTGACATTAGTACAAATCCCATAGATTTTGAAAAAGAAATGGAAAACATGCCCACTCACTCAGCACCTGGACCAGATTCATGGAATGCTCTATTTATAAAGAAGTGCAAAGTACCACTAGCACGAGCCCTCAGTATTCTTTGGAGAAAGAGCTTAGATCTAGGTGAAATACCGGAGGCCTTAAAGAGTGCAGACATAGCTCCTTTGCATTAGGGAGGTAGTAGAGCACTAGCTAAAAATTACAGATCAGTAGCCCTAACCTCCCACATCATAAAAATCTTTGAAAGAGTGATGAGACGGCAGTTTACAAATTTCATGGACCAGCACAACCAACATAACCCGAACCAGCATGGTTTTAGAGCAGGACGACCATGTCTGTCACAGCTGCTGAACCATTATGACAGAATTACGGAGGCACTGGAAGACGACCAAAACGCAGATGTGATTTACACAGATTTTGCAAAGGCATTTGACAAATGCGATTGTGGAGTGATAGCACACAAAATGAAGGCCATGGGCCTTACGGGGAAGGTAGGCAGATGGATTTTCGGTTTCCTAACACACAACACAAAAAGTAGTAGTGAACAGGGCAAGATCCAGCATCAGCGAGGTCGAAAGCTCAGTGCCCCAAGGCACTGTCCTGGCACCTCTGCTGTTCCTCATCCTCATAGCAGACATAGACAAAAACACCCTGCACACTTTTGTATCATCATTTGCAGATGACACTAAAATAAGCATGAAAGTCAGTACGGTAGAGGACACTGAAAAAGTACAGGAAGACATAAACAGGGTTTTCTAGTAGGCAGTGGAGAACAACATGACGTTCAGTGGTAATAAGTTCCAGCTGCTTAGGTATGGAAAGAATGAAGAACTCAAAAGGAGCACTATATACAAAACTCAAGGGGGTCACCAAATAGAACGTAAGGAACATGTAAAAGGCCTAGGAATAATTATGTCAGCGGATCTTTCTTTTAAAGACCTTAACAAGACAAAGATCACGACAGCCAGGAATATGATGGGGTGGGTATTGAGAACTTTCAGAACAAGGGAAATAATGCTGATGGTGACACTCTTCAAATTGCTAGTGCTCCCTCACTTGGAATATTGCTCAGTGCTGACGGCCCTGTTCAAGGCAGGAGAAATGTCGGAGCTGGAACAAATACAGAGATTGTTTACAGCTCACATTGAGCCAGTAAAGCACCTAAACTACTGGGAACGCCTGCAAGTCTTGAACATGTACTCATTGGAGCGGAGGAGAGAGAGGTACATGATAATATATACCTGGAAGGTACTCGAGGGCTTGGTCCCAAATCTGCAAACTGCCATAACAACATACTGGAGTGAGAGATATGGGAGGAAGTGTAAAATAAACCCATTGAGGAGCAGGGGTGCAGTGGGGACAATAAGGGAACACTGTATCAACATCTGGGGTCCCAGACTTTTCAAAATCGTACCAGAAGATATCAGAAACACTGCTGGAACAAGTGTAGAAACTTTCATGAGGAAACTAGACAAGTTTCTTCACCAGGTGCCAGATCAACCAGGCTGTGATGGATATGTGGGGCAGCGGGCTTCCAGCAGCAACAGCCTGGTTGACCAGGCAAGCACCAGACAAGCCTGGCCCATGGCCGGGCTCAAAGAGTAGATAAACTCTCGAAATTCTTCAAAGGTATATAAGATATCACCCATTTACTGATTTCAACTATCTAATAAAGTGGTCAGAAATTGGCAATTTTGCCAATTTCACACAAATTTCAAATGATGCCAATTTCCAAATAGGGTTCAGAATAAACCAGACAGACATTCCTGGCACTAAAATAACATTTTCTCTGTTCATTAGTCATGTCCCCAGGCCCTTCTTACATTTCTTTTGCTTTCCACTTTGAATTTTTATTCTCGCAAAAAAATAGAAGATTTACTGTTATGCAGACTACTGTATTAATGTAGAAATGGTATAAATAATATCAGCGCACTTGTGAAAGAATATCAGACTCACCAGTTGACGTGTATTGGACGCATGGCATGATTTGTTTACTTTTGAACTTTGGCAAAAATTGAACATTTCTGCTACTTTGAGCTCAATATCAAGGTACTTTTCTTTGTGAAACCAATCAAAATCATCTCAATTTCTGTAATATGTCTTCCATTATATAAAATGAGACCAGGAAAACTAGAATAAAACCATAAATAGCATACGAAAATACACTGCAAAATCTCTGTTTTAACCCTTTGACTGTTTCAGGCCCCTCTCTGAAACTGTCATTCTATGTCGCCAAATATTCAAAAAAAAAAAAAAAATATTTTTTCTTATGAAAATGTTAAGATTATTTTTCTGAGTGTTTTAGTCCAAAAAAAAAAATTTTTGCCATCGGTACTTACCGAGATATAGAGCCGTGAAGTTTGCAGAAAATGAGCCGCGTATGGCAACAGCGGCGACTGCCGCTCACCCGGTAAACTTTAGTTTACTTGTAATTGAAGGTTTTTTGTTTTTTTCACTATTTTATTTTTTCACATAACTTATGTGGCCTATGAGACCAAAGTAAGGTGCAATGTATATATATACACTAGTTGTATACAACACAATAAGCACACAAACATAATTATCAATATATTGTTTACAAAACTTGTTTACAAAAACAAACAAACAATCATCCTCCTCCTCCTCCTCCTCCTTCTCATCCTCCTTCTCCTCCTCCTCCTTCTCCTTCTCCTCCTCCTCCTCCTCCTCCTTCTCCTCCTTCTCCTTCTCCTCCTCCTCCTCCTCCTTCTCCTCCTCCTCCTTCTCCTCCTCCTTCTCCTCCTCCTCCTCCTCCTCCTCCTCCTCCTCCTTCTCCTCCTTCTCCTCCTCCTTCTCCTCCTCCTTCTTCTCCTCCTCCTTCTCCTTCTTCTCCTTCTTCTCCTTCTCCTCCTCCTCCTCCTCCTCCTCCTCCTCCTCCTCCTCCTCCTCCTCCTCCTCCTCCTCCTCCTCCTGCTCCTCCTCCTCCTTCTCCTCCTCCTCCTCCTCCTCCTCCTCCTCCTCCTCCTCCTCCTCCTCCTCCTCCTCCTCCTCCTCCTCCTCCTCCTTCTCCTTCTCCTCCTCCTCCTCCTCCTCCTCCTCCTCCTCCTCCTCCTCCTCCTCCTCCTCCTGTCTTGTGTGCGAGTGTGTGGCTTATAATTGTTTTGAGTCAGAAGTCGGCAGCTGTCAAAGTGACATATTGTCTCATTAGTCACTACCCCTACCGCCTGTCAAAACAATGGGGTCGGATGCTGCTTCCCCTCCTCCATTCTATCTAATTATCTTTCTCCCTCATTCTATATCTTTCAATCTGTCTCTCTTTCTATCTGTCTGCCTATCTCTGTCTCACAGGTACACATAAATACAAGTATACATAGTGTAAATTACCTAGGATAACCCAAGAAATCCAGACAAAGTGCTATACTCTGCTTGAAGATGTGAGTAAACGTGATGACACAGTCTTGTGGCTCTCTCTGAGACAGAGAGCTAGATGGACAGACAGGGAGCTTGACAGACAGACAAATAGACAGACAGAAATGTTTGTGTACCAGCAAAAACAAAGGGAGGGGGATGGTCATGTAATATTACCCTCCTTTACGCTCATCAAAGTCAGCTCTTATCAGATGTTATCTCCCCTTATCTTGTCACTGTCATGGGGTGGACTTTTTTTTTTCTTGCTTCAAGGGAACAATATTATTACATCTTCTTCTTCCTCCTCCTCCTCCTCCTCTTCTCCTCCTCCTCCTCCTCCTCCTCCTCCTCCTCCTCCTCCTCCTCCTCCTCTCTCCTCTTCCTTCCCTCCTCCTCCTCCTCCTCCTCCTCCTCTTCCTCCCCTCCTCCCCCTCCTCCTCCTCCATTGCTTTTGGTCTCAAACTCCTCCAAATCATGAAATTGATCTTCACTGACACTTCCATCTGTGTTAGAGCATCACTTGGGAAGAGAAGAGTCCCAGATTTGCTGGGGAATCACATATTTCTTACCGCTAGACATGCTGAAAAATGACAACTGAAATGGCATTCCCACAATGCACCACTGGCTCCCCGATTTTTTTTATATGGTGCACACTGACCATGGAGACCCATTCTCTCACATGTGGGCCTACCAGCTTTCTCCTGCTTGATTTGAAGCTGCTAGAATTTATGCGTATAAATACGTCAGAAACATTGGCTCGTAAGACGTATTTATACGTCGGAAACAGTCAAAGGGTTAAACCAAAAACATGGTTGGAGTTTTTTTTTTCTCAATATGCCCTGTGTGCTGCAGGATTTTTTTTATACTGTGAACACTGACCACATAGACCCATTCTTTCATATGTAGACCTACCAGCTTTCTCTCGCTAGATTTGAAGGCAGTAGAATTTACGTGTACTAGTACGGCACCAACCCTGGCGTGCAGGCCGTACTAGTACGGCACCAACCCTGAAAGGGTTAAATAAGACACTTTAGGGAGAGAGAGACTCAGACCAAGGAAGACTTAAAACAATTTTTTTTAGCACTCCAGCCATCTTCCACCAAGGTAGGGTGAGCTGACAAGAAGAAAACACCTACACTGTCACTTGTTCACTCATTGTCTTGCCAGAAGGGCATCGACATCACAGTTCAGATGACCCTCCACACTGCAAAATCCACACCCCTCCTTCAGAGTGCAGACACTGTACCTCCCACCTCCAGCTAACCACTGTCCCTGAAGCCTTTCATAAATCAAACCTTGCTCACACTCCAGCATCACTTCAGATTATGAAAACTGCTTGCCCCCACTTCTTTCTAACATGCTCACACAAGCCTGTTCAATGTCCAAGCCTCTAGCACTCAAAACCACCTTTACCTGTTCCCTGCAACCTTGCCTAGGATGACCCTTACTCCTTCCCTCCACCCCCAGATTTATATGCCTTCCTATTCATCCTATTTTTCCTCCTTCCTTTCTAAATATCCAAACCACCTCAACAACCTCTCCTCAGCTCTCCAAATAATACTTTTGGTAACTCCACTCCTCTGATTTCTTTGTATAATATTCACACCACATATTGCTTTCTTTGTTAACCCTTTCAGGGTCCAAGGCCAAAATCTGAAGTCATGCACCAGTGTCCAAGAAATTTTGAAAAAAAAAAAAAAAATTATTTTTTCTTACAGAATTAAAGAGCATATTTTTGTGAAGGTAATAAAACAAAAAAAATTAGAATCTGATCAGTACTTACCGAGATACAGTGCCAAGAAGTTTGTAGAAAATGATGTGGTGGCGGCAACATCGACGAATTCCACATACGCGTATTATATTATTTTGTTGTTTTAGTTGTTTTTTCTTTTCTTTTCCAATTTTTTTCTATTCCTACTAACATTTGGGGCCTGAGAGACCAATACTGTATATAATGTATATATATAAACTCACTGTATTGAACACAATAACCGCACTAAAGTTATTATCATATTATTGTTTACCACTGTTGTTTATTACAATAAACATGCACAAATATTGTATAATACTAATGTTCTATCATATATTTACATATTTACAATCACTGGACATGGTTTTAGAACTGCTGGAGCTTGTGGAACTCCTTGAAACAAGGCACCATGCACAGAGGCACCTTACATTCCTCACACATAAACCGAGTGTCTTTGCGTCTTTGTTGCCGTCGTTTTGTTTGTGCACAGACGATGCATCTCTTCTGAGCAAATTTCTTTTGAGTTGAAGGAAGCTGTATTATGAAATGATCACCTTCTCTTCTCAAACGCTTGGGTATATTGTGATGAATTCGAGGACCATGTTGTATTGCAGGTGTTGTTACCTGGTACTTCATTATGAGTTGTCTGACAACAGACAAACAAAATTCACCATACGGTGGTCTGTTACCAGTCTTTATTTGGTACATATTATATGCATTCAGCATTGAAATGTCCATGAGATGGAAGAAAAGTTTCATGTACCACTTGTAACTCTTACGAACACAGTCAACAAAACCAATCTGCATGTCACACTTGTCAACCAAGCGCATGTTTTGTGTATAATCAATCACTGTCACTGGTTTTCGAATACGTTCATTAGTCACTCGATCAACTTTGCCACTGTCTTGCATTTCATTACGGTGAATGGTTGTCAACAATGTGACATCTCGTTTGTCATGCCACCGTAATGCCATGATGTCATTGGCAGTAAACACCTGCACGTCATCACCACGAACACCTGCGTTGAGCCTGGGCATATGTTTACGATTAGAACGCACTGTGCCACACACATCTGTCTTGTTCACTCGCATGAAATCACTGAGTAATGGGCTTGTGTACCAGTTATCGGTATATAATGTATGGCCCTTACCAAGATAAGGTGCCATCATGTTTCTCACTACGTCACCTGATATACCCAATAACATCTTGGTATCTTTCAATGTTTTACTACCCGTGTATACAACAATATCCAACACCAGGCCACTGTCACAATCACAGAGTACAAACAATTTTATACCAAAGCGGTTCCTCTTGCTCGGTATATACTGCTTGAATGACAGTCTACCTTTGAACAAAATCAAAGACTCGTCAATTACAAGATTCTTGAATGGATAAAAGTATATCCTGAACTTTTGTTTGAGATACATGAAAACATTTCTAATCTTGTATAACCTGTCACTTCTGTCAGGCCTGGTTTTGTCAGAGAAGTGCAACATACGTAACAGTAAGATAAACCTGTTCACTGGTATTATTTCACTGAAGGATGGGGTACAAATTAGCCGATCTGTGGACCAGTATGCTTTTATATTATGCTTATAGACGTGAGGCATAAGCATTATTGTTGCAAAAAGCAAATACATTTCTGCAACAGTCGTCTCTTTCCACCTGTGTAGTCTTGACTGTGGTGATAAGATCGTATTTGCCATGGTGTACTGAAAATACTTATTACTTTCCCTGACAATAATTTCCATCAATGGCTGGTCAAAGAATAATTCAAAGAATTCCAGTTCATTGGCCGTGGTTCCAAGGGGACAGGTAGGTAGAATTCCACTTTGCGAGTCATCAAAGTGGTGAGGGCTGGGAACAAAATTGGGATTTTGCTGCCAATCCCAGATACGGTTTGCTGGTGGATACTGGACATCATAGGCTGGTTGTACGGGTGGTTGTGGCGGGCTGGTGGGTGACGCTCCGCTTTGTCCTTGAACTGACGAGTCAGCAGCGTGGGTTCCCGCGTGGCACAGCGAGTCACGCATGGCGGTGCCACTACCACCACCAGCCCCACTAACACCATCCACTGATGTCTGTGGCCCATCCATGCCAAGTGTAGCCACATCATCCTCACTATCACTACCTAAAACGGGTGTAGGGCCACGGGATGTACTCCGGGATGTACTCCGGGATGAACTCCGTCCCCTGGGCACAGCATAGGGTACACTACCCGAGCGCATGCGGCGGCGAACATACCGACGCTTCACTGGTGAATATGTTTCCTCACTATCACTACTCGAATGATCGTCGAGCGCAATAAAATCACAATCCACGCCAGAATCATCGTCATTACTGAAGTCAGAGGCCAGGCCACGGGAAAATATTAGTTTTCTCTTACGTTTAGGAACACCCGACCGTGAGTCACGAGTGCCCACACCAGAGGTAGAAGGTCGAGGATCGTCGGGGTTTTCTGCACTATTATCGATATCCTGGTCATTATTTTCGGTCACTAACTTATCAAAGCCGTAGAATTCGTCTTCATTTCCACTTCCATCAGTGTCAGAACTATCAGACAGGAAGAGGAGAGTCCCAATTTTCCGGGGAGTGAGAGCTGACTTGCGACGAGACATGGTGAACAAGGGTGACTGAGCCGGCGTTCCCACAATGCTATGCAGGCGCCTAGATTTTTTGTTTACGGCGCACACCCACGGCGCAGACCCATTCTCTCATATGTAGGCCTATGAGCGCTTTCACGCTAAATTTGACGGCGCTAGAATTTTGGCATAGATCTACGGTTTGGACACTCACCGACCAGCCATAGATCTACGGGACGGACCCTGAAAGGGTTAAGGTTTGAGATGGTGCTCAATAACCAAAGTTTCTGTTCAAATCTGTATGAGATTTTGGCTTGTCAGTCTGCTAAAAATGTGTAAAAGTACTTTAATGTTTGACATGTAGATTTAGTATATCAAGATTTACAAGTGATTAGCATGGTAATCTTTCCAGGTTGATGCTGATGCCAGGCCTACACCAATGGGACCTCCACCAACCTCTCATTTTCATGTTTTGGCAGACACCCCTGCTGGACTTCAGTCAATCAACCCTCCAAAGGTTTGTACTTAAATTTTTTATAAGCAATGTCTTGGAAGGTCATCAGCTTATTTCTTTACCACATTGACAATTTTCTGACCAAGGTATGGAAAACCAGAATAGGAAATACATTAACCATCATTCATTCAATGGCTGTCATGCCAGAAATGTGCTGACATCATAATTCAGATGACTAGGATTTGTTTGTGGCAAATAATTCAAGAAAAAGTCCTTACAAAGCATGCTGTATGTAGGTTTAGATTTGGCAATATGTGTTGATTACTTTAATATATTGTATTTTTAAAACATACTGATTTAAACATTTTCTGATGAGGTTGAACCAGCTGTTGTTGGTGCTGCCTTCCACATGACACCACCATCACTTACTGATACGTGCAGTCTGTTATCCATCCCATTTGTAGCCAGATCATCTTCACTTTCACAGTCTGTTCCTGGTGTAGGCCCACAGGATGTACCCTGTCCCCTTGGAATAGCATAGGGCACACTACCACACTGCATGCGGCATGCGAATGTTCTTCATCGCTGTTGCCACTTGAATGGTCATCGTGATTTAGGAAATCAAAATCAACATCACTGTCATCACCATTACTCACATCTGAGGCCTGGCCATGGGAGAATATAAGCTTACTCTTACTGAATGTGAACCAGATGGACCAACCCCGGAGGTGGATGGTTGAGGCTCGTCAGGGTTTTCAGTATTATTTCTGTTATCCTGAGCATTGTTTTTGGTCAGTTAACTGCTCAAAACCATAAAATTCATCTTCACTTCCACCTTTGTCTGGGAAGAGAAGATTCCCAGTTTGATGGGGAGTGATGTTTTGGCTGCTGTGAGGCATGGTGAATAATGGGTACCAAGATGGCATTCCCATAATGCATTGTGGGTGGGTAGTGTATGACAGAATTATGATTGAGAAGGCAGAACTGCTGGAGAAATAAAAACAAAGAAAATTATTATTTTAATTCTTTGTGCAGTATAAAAAATATAGTTTACATTTTTTTTTAACATGGTTGTCTCCCACCAAGGCAGGGTGACCCAAAAAGAAAGAAAATCCCCAAAAAAGGAAATACTTTCATCATCATTTAACACTTTCATGTAGTTTACATGTAATAAAATATTGTTAATAAGCACAGAAGCAAGTCACTAGCCTGCTGTACATTTCAGGCAGACAGATCCTAATGCTTACAGACTACTTAAGACTATACAGTAGGGCCCCACTTATACGGCGGGTTAGGTTCCAGGCTGTTGCCGGAAAGCAGACATCGCCGGAAGGCAGAACGCCATTTTTTTCCATTTATAAATGCATATATAAGCCAGACAACAGGTTTACACTAAATTATATTAGGTTAGTAATAGAACTAGGCATTAAAATCACACAAAGTAAAATACATTCACAGTAAATTCATTGCTTATCTTAAGGTATTTGTAATCTTAATGTAGGGGGAGAGGGGAGTAGTACTTATTTGTAGGAAGTCTGGTGCAGGTAGCCCAGGTGTAGGTAGCCCTGGCTCCCCGTCTCATACTTAATATACGATATTTAAAACATCCCAGAGAGGTAAAATACACATACAGTACACTCATTATTTACCTTAAAATATTTGTAGTCTTAATTTAGGAAGAGAGGTGAGTAGTATTTATTTGTAGGAAGTCAGTGTAGGTAGCTGGTAGGTGTAGCCCGCTTTGGCTACACCTACCAGCTACCTACACTGTGGCCCAGAGCCATATTATTAACATCGACATACCGTGTTCACTGAATTTAATCATTTCTACCAACTACGTTTAGATGCCATCATAAACGAAGGTAGAAGTAATGAATAATTCATGCCGAAAATTGTAAACAAAAGCGGAGTGAGGGAATGGCTGAGCCAAACGCAGATTCGTACACGTTTTCTCTGATGGCTGAGCAGAGAAAACGTAAAGTTGTCCCTCCACCCGGCTACCACACAGGTCCACAAGTATTATTATCAGAGCACAAAAAATATGCAGTAAATGCCAGACAACAAGTTTACACTAACTTATATTAGGTTAGCAATAGAAATAGGCATTAAAAACACAATAAAAGGTAAGATACACACAAAGTACACTTATTACTTACCTTAAAATATTAATATTAATGTGTGAGAGGTGAGTGGCAGGGTGTTTATTGAATAAAATCAGAATGGCACACCATCATCCTCTAACTTGGCACTTAAAGCAAGAGGCTTACGACTTCTCTTTTTATCACAGTTAACCTTAGACGCCATCGTCAATGAGAGCCAACTAGTTAACGAAAGAGTAAACGAGAGAGAGAACGAGATACAGAGTTGAGACAATGTAAGAACACAAACTGAACAGGTAGTGGGCGATCACTTGGTCAGGCGAAATAAATGAGTATTAATGTGTGTCTACTTTTAGTTCATTCACATAGGTTTGTAAGAGTTTGTAAAACATTTACCTCAATATTTTTTTTATTATAATTACCTCACAATACAAATGTACTCTTACATTGTGTACAAGTTGTACAAGTTAGTCCAGAATAAACAAACAGCAACACACCATTTTTAGAGTGAATGAAGATAATAATAATAATAATAATATCATTAATAATAATAATATAATAATAATAATGTTAATAATAATAATATTATCATTATTATTATAAAAAGCACTAAACCCACAAGGGTCGTAAATTGCTATATATAGAGTAAAGGCATACGAAAAGAATATTTTTCTCCAGAAGGAGTAGCAATAATGTTGAAGGATAAGCTGTGGCAGGAAAAGAAGGACTATAAATGTATAAATTCAAGGATTTTTTTTTTTTTTTTATCACACTGGCCGATTCCCACCAAGGCAGGGTGGCCAGAAAAAGAAAAACTTTCACCATCATTCACTCCATCACTGTCTTGCCAGAAGGGTGCTTTACACTACAGTTTTTAAACTGCAACATTAACACCCCTCCTTCAGAGTGCAGGCACTGTACTTCCCAACTCCAGGACTCAAGTCCGGCCTGCCAGTTTCCCTGAATCCCTTCATAAATGTTACTTTGCTCACACTCCAACAGCACGTCAAGTATTAAAAACCATTTGTCTCCATTCACTCCTATCAAACACGCTCACGCATGCCTGCTGGAAGTCCAAGCCCCTCGCACACAAAACCTCCTTTACCCCCTCCCTCCAACCTTTCCTAGGCCGACCCCTACCCCGCCTTCCTTCCACTACAGACTGATACACTCTTGAAGTCACTCTGTTTCGCTCCATTCTCTCTACATGTCCGAACCACCTCAACAACCCTTCTTCAGCCCTCTGGACAACAGTTTTGGTAATCCCGCACCTCCTCCTAACTTCCAAACTACGAATTCTCTGCATTATATTCACACCACACATTGCCCTCAGACATGACATCTCCACTGCCTCCAGCCTTCTCCTCGCTGCAACATTCATCACCCATGCTTCACACCCATATAAGAGCGTTGGTAAAACTATACTCTCATACATTCCCCTCTTTGCCTCCAAGGACAAAGTTCTTTGTCTCCACAGACTCCTAAGTGCACCGCTCACCCTTTTCCCCTCATCAATTCTATGATTCACCTCATCTTTCATAGACCCATCCACTGACATGTCCACTCCCAAATATCTGAATACATTCACCTCCTCCATACTCTCTCCCTCCAATCTGATATCCAATCTTTCATCACCTAATCTTTTTGTTATCCTCATAACTTTACTCTTTCCTGTATTCACTTTTAATTTTCTTAAATTCAAGGATTATGTGGAGTAAAACAAAGATTGGATGTGAAAAGTGGGTTATAGTAAGCGTGTATGCACCTGAAGAAGAGAGAAGTGTAGAGGAGAGAGAGAGATTTTGGGAAATGTTGAGTGAACGCGTGGGGAGTTTTGAATCAAGTGTGAGAGTAATGGTGGTTGGGGATTTCAATGCTAAAGTGGGTAAAAATGTTATGGAGGGACTAGTAGGTAAATTTGGGGCGCCAGGGGTAAATGTAAATGGGGAGCCTTTAATTGAGCTATGTGTAGAAAGAGATTTGGTAATAAGTAATACATATTTTATGAAAAAGAGGATAAATAAATATACAAGGTATGATGTAGCACGTAATGAAAGTAGTTTGTTAGATTATGTATTGGTGGATAAAAGGCTGATGGGTAGGCTCCAGGATGTACATGTTTATAGAGGGGCAACTGATATATCGGATCATTATTTAGTTGTAGCTATAGTTAGAGTAAGAGGTAGATGGGAAAAGAGGAAGGGGGCAACAAAAAGTAAGAGGGAGGTGAAAGTGTATAAACTAAGGGAGGAGGAAGTTCGGGTGAGATATAAGCGACTATTGGCAGAAAGGTGGGCTAGTGCAAAGATGAGTAGTAAGGGGGTTGAAGAGGGTTGGAATAGTTTTAAAAATGCAGTATTAGAATGTGGGGAAGAAGTTTGTGGTTATAGGAGGGTGGGGGCAGGAGGAAAGAGGAGTGATTGGTGGAATGATGAAGTAAAGGGTGTGATAAAAAAAAAAGGTAGCTTATGAGAGGTTTTTACAAAACAGAAGTGTTATAAGAAGAGCAGAGTATATGGAGAGTAAAAGAAAGGTAAAGAGAGTGGTGAGAGAGTGCAAAAGGAGAGCAGATGATAGTGGGAGAGGCACTGTCAAGAAATTTTAATGAAAATAAGAAAAAATTTTGGAGCGAGTTAAACAAGTTAAGAAAGCCTAGGGAAAGTATGGATTTGTCAGTTAAAAACAGAGTAGGGGAGTTAGTAGATGGGGAGAGGGAGGTATTAGGTAGATGGCGAGAATATTTTGAGGAACTTTTAAATGTTGAGGAAGAAAGGGAGGTGGTAATTTCATGCACTGGCCAGGGAGGTATACCATCTTTTAGGAGTGAAGAAGAGCAGAATGTAAGTGTGGGGGAGGTACGTGAGGCATTACGTAGAATGAAAGGGGGTAAAGCAGCTGGAACTGATGGGATCATGACAGAAATGTTAAAAGCAGGGGGGGATATAGCGTTGGAGTGGTTGGTACTTTTGTTTAATAAATGTGGGGGAGTGTGGGGGAAGTTCGTGAGGCAGTAGGTAAAATGAAAGGGGGTAAGGCAGCCGGGATTGATGGGATAAAGATAGAAATGTTAAAAGCAGGTGGGGATATAGTTTTGGAGTGGTTGGTGCAATTATTTAATAAATGTATGGAAGAGGGTAAGGTACCTAGGGATTGGCAGAGAGTATGCATAGTTCCTTTGTATAAAGGCAAAGGGGATAAAAGAGAGTGCAAAAATTATAGGGGGATAAGTCTGTTGAGTGTACCTGGTAAGGTGTATGGTAGAGTTATAATTGAAAGAATTAAGAGTAAGACGGAGAATAGGATAGCAGATGAACAAGGAGGCTTTAGGAAAGGTAGGGGGTGTGTGGACCAGGTGTTTACAGTGAAACATATAAGTGAACAGTATTTAGATAAGGCTAAAGAGGTCTTTGTGGCATTTATGGATTTGGAAAAGGCGTATGACAGGGTGGATAGGGGGGCAATGTGGCAGATGTTGCAAGTGTATGGTGTAGGAGGTAGGTTACTGAAAGCAGTGAAGAGTTTTTACGAGGATAGTGAGGCTCAAGTTAGAGTATGTAGGAAAGAGGGAAATTTTTTCCCAGTAAAAGTAGGCCTTAGACAAGGATGTGTGATGTCACCGTGGTTGTTTAATATATTTATAGATGGGGTTGTAAGAGAAGTAAATGCGAGGGTCTTGGCAAGAGGCGTGGAGTTAAAAGATAAAGAATCACACACAAAGTGGGAGTTGTCACAGCTGCTCTTTGCTGATGACACTGTGCTCTTGGGAGATTCTGAAGAGAAGTTGCAGAGATTGGTGGATGAATTTGGTAGGGTGTGCAAAAGAAGAAAATTAAAGGTGAATACAGGAAAGAGTAAGGTTATGAGGATAACAAAAAGATTAGGTGATGAAAGATTGAATATCAGATTGGAGGGAGAGAGTATGGAGGAGGTGAACGTATTCAGATATTTGGGAGTGGACGTGTCAGCGGATGGGTCTATGAAAGATGAGGTGAATCATAGAATTGATGAGGGAAAAAGAGTGAGTGGTGCACTTAGGAGTCTGTGGAGACAAAGAACTTTGTCCTTGGAGGCAAAGAGGGGAATGTATGAGAGTATAGTTTTACCAACGCTCTTATATGGGTGTGAAGCGTGGGTGATGAATGTTGCAGCGAGGAGAAGGCTGGAGGCAGTGGAGATGTCATGTCTGAGGGCAATGTGTGGTGTGAATATAATGCAGAGAATTCGTAGTTTGGAAGTTAGGAGGAGGTGCGGGATTACCAAAACTGTTGTCCAGAGGGCTGAGGAAGGGTTGTTGAGGTGGTTCGGACATGTAGAGAGAATGGAGCGAAACAGAATGACTTCAAGAGTGTATCAGTCTGTAGTGGAAGGAAGGCGGGGTAGGGGTCGGCCTAGGAAGGGTTGGAGGGAGGGGGTAAAGGAGGTTTTGTGTGCGAGGGGCTTGGACTTCCAGCAGGCATGCGTGAGCGTGTTTGATAGGAGTGAATGGAGACAAATGGTTTTTAATACTTGACGTGCTGTTGGAGTGTGAGCAAAGTAACATTTATGAAGGGATTCAGGGAAACCGGCAGGCCGGACTTGAGTCCTGGAGATGGGAAGTACAGTGCCTGCACTCTGAAGGAGGGGTGTTAATGTTGCAGTTTAAAAACTGTAGTGTAAAGCACCCTTCTGGCAAGACAGTGATGGAGTGAATGATGGTGAAAGTTTTTCTTTTTCTGGCCACCCTGCCTTGGTGGGAATCGGCCAGTGTGATAATAAAAATAATAATAAAAAATGTATGAAAGAGGGGAAGGTACCTAGGGATTGGCAGAGAGCATGTATTGTCCCTTTATGTAAAGGGAAAGGGGACAAAAGAGATTGTAAAAATTATAGAGGAATAAGTTTACCGAGTATACCAGGAAAAGTGTACGGTAGGGTTATAATTGAAAGAATTAGAGGTAAGACAGAATGTAGGATGGAGGATGAGCAAGGAGGTTTCAGAGTGGGTAGGGGATGTGTAGATCAAGTGTTTACATTGAAGCATATATGTGACCAGTATTTAGATAAAGGTTGGGAAGTTTTTATTGCATTTATGGATTTAGAAAAGGCATATGATAGAGTGGATAGAGGAGCAATGTGGCAGATGTTGCAAGTATATGGAATAGGTGGTAAGTTACTAAATGTTGTAAAGAGTTTTTATGAGGATAGTGAGGCTCAAGTTAGGGTGTGTAGAAGAGAGGGAGACTACTTCCCGGTAAAAGTAGGTCTTAGACAGGGATGTGTAATGTCACCATGGTTGTTTAATATATTTATAGATGGGGTTGTAAAAGAAGTAAATGCTAGGGTGTTCGGGAGAGGGGTGGGATTAAATTATGGGGAATCAAATTCAAAATGGGAATCGACACAGTTACTTTTTGCTGGTGATACTGTGCTTATGGGAGATTCTAAAGAAAAATTACAAAGGTTAGTGGATGAGTTTGGGAATGTGTGTAAAGAAGGAAGAAAGTTGAAAGTGAACATAGAAAAGAGTAAGGTGATGAGGGTATCAAATGATTTAGATAAAGAAAAATTGGATATCAAATTGGGGACGAGGAGTATGGAAGAAGTGAATGTTTTCAGATACTTGGGAGTTGATGTGTCAGCGGATGGATTTATGAAGGATGAGGTTAATCATAGAATTGATGAAGGAAAAAAGGTGAGTGGTGCGTTGAGGTATATGTGGAGTCAAAAAACGTTATCTATGGAGGCAAAGAAGGGAATGTATGAAAGTATAGTAGTACCAACACTCTTATATGGATGTGAAGCTTGGGTGGTAAATGCAGCAGCGAGGAGACGGTTGGAGGCAGTGGAGATGTCCTGTCTAAGGGCAATGTGTGGTGTAAATATTATGCAGAAAATTTGGAGTGTGGAAATTAGGAAAAGGTGTGGAGTTAATAAAAGTATTAGTCAGAGGGCAGAAGAGGGGTTGTTGAGGTGGTTTGGTCATTTAGAGAGAATGGATCAAAGTAGAATGACATGGAAAGCATATAAATCTATAATGGAAGGAAGGCGGGGTAGGGGTCGTTCTCGAAAGGGTTGGAGAGAGGGGGTAAAGGAGGTTTTGTGGGCGAGGGACTTGGACTTCCAGCAAGCATGCGTGAGCGTGTTAGATAGGAGTGAATGGAGATGAATGGTACTTGGGACCTGACGATCTGTTGGAGTGTGAGCAGGGTAATATTTAGTGAAGGGATTCAGGGAAACCGGTTATTTTCATATAGTCGGACTTGAGTCCTGGAAATGGGAAGTACAATGCCTGCACTTTAAAGGAAGGGTTTGGGATATTGGCAGTTTGGAGGGATATGTTGTGTATCTTTATACGTATATACTTCTAAACTGTTGTATTCTGAGCACCTCTGCAAAAACAGTGATAATGTGTGAGTGCGGTGAAAGTGTTGAATGATGATGAAAGTATTTTCTTTTTGGGGATTTTCTTTCTTTTTTGGGTCACCCTGCCTCGGTGGGAGACGGCCAACTTGTTGAAAGAAAAAAAAGTTACCCCCCAGTGTTTGACTAGAGAAAATGTAATTCTTCCGACACTACCTACACAGCTGCTTTGTAAACAAATCGCATATTTATATAAGTTTTTATTGTGAGTGTATGGATCATGTTTATATGCTATGTAATGGGTTTCATATATAATATTGAGGAAAATATCATAGATGGATTAATGAAAATGCCTATATCAATGTAAAATAAGACATTTAGTGTGCCCAAGAGTGATTATTATTACATAGTATTGGCATCATGAGTAGAGAGACTTAGAGATTTTAATGTGTACCTGCACACCAGCACAGTGTGTAAATATATTTAGGTACAAGTACACATAAGTATAATTATCAGAGCACATATAAAATATGCAGTAACTTTAAAACACTTGAAATTTTGGAAAGTTCCCTGACATGATAGATGTGGTCACAGAAAATGTAAACAAACAGGGTGGGGGGCACCGTATTTGAAAGACGCTTGCCGTATAGCAAATTTTGGTCATAATTTGACATCGCCGTATTAGCGGAACGCCGTAAGGCAAAACGCTGTAAAGTGGGGCCTTACTGTACATAGGTTTTGAGTGGTACAATTTTAACTATGCATTATTACAAAAAGAGAGGTAGCAAAAATAGTACAAATTTAAGTATGTATTTGTACTTTAAACTGATTCAGGCTATGGAATGGTTTTGTAAAAGATGGTGAAGAGAGGAGGTAGTTAGATAAGTTTGTGTTTGATGTAGATAAGTTGGTTTTGTTTGATATATCATAGTGTTGGTGTAATTAAGTTAGGTATATGAGATGATTTTTAACTATAGCTCTAAATTGATTGGCAGACAGGAGACCTTTCACTGGTTCAGGCAGTGTATACCAGATCTTGGGGCCCTTTACTTGCATTGGATTTTTGCATGGGAATGTTGAAGAGAGTTTTGTGACTTGTGTTGTCCCTGTGTGTGCTGTTGTAGCCATCAGGGGGCAGTTTGAGGGGAGGGTTTATATTTGAGTTTAATGTTCTATGCATATATAATAGGCACAGTAATGTGAGTGCATATTTTGTATATTTAGGGCATGTATAAATCAAGTGTTTGCATTGAATCACATAAGTGAGTTCTTAAATAAGGAAAATGAGCTGTATGTTACATCTGTGGATTTGGTAAAGGCACAATTTAGCAAGCAGTAAGTTTGAAACTATAAGGAGATTCAAAAAGAAAGGGAGGTACAGGTTAAGGTGTGTTATTTTTTCTTTTTTTTTCAACATACTGGCCATTTCCTACTGAGGCAGGGTGCCCCCCCCCCAAAAAAAAAAAAAAAAAAAAAAAACTTTCACCATTATTCATCACTTTCACCATCATTCACACAATCACTGTCTTTGCAGAGGCATGCAGATATGCCAGTTCAGATGTCACTCCAAACAGCAAATACCCCAAACTACTCCTTTAAAGTACAGGCATTGTAATTCCCACCTTAAGCAGGGTTGTGGGATGTAGTTGTTTAATGTGTGTGTGTAATTCGGGAAAGAGAGCTGAATGTTAATGCTAGTGAAAGTCATGGTGTTACATAGGTAATGGATCTAATATTAAATGGGAGTCATCATAGTTGGCATTTACAGGTGACAGTTCTGTTGGGAAATTCAGAAAAGAAGCTGCAGGAGGAAGTAGAAGAGTTTAGTTGGTGTGTAACAGACAGCCTGTCCTCCCCTTTTTTCTTTTAATTCAAAGCCAATTTCTCTACATATGTAACCAGGCTCTGATGGCTGTATATGCCAGTGGGCCACAAACAGTAACAAGATTAGTTGAACAGACATTCAGCAGAAAAACCAATCCCCAGGCAAGGCTGCAAATGCAGGAAAATACATCAAACCTGTCAGTTAACTAGATTTAGCTAATTTTAGTAACCACAAACATTAAATGCTTAAAGGCAAGAGAGTTTTTATGATGCTAGCCCCCCACTCCTCCCCAAACCGTGATCACAAAATAGGTCGTTCCTTGTGCTTTAGGGTATCTATCAACCATCTAGGAAGTGGTTAAAAAAATTCTTCAGGTGGCCTCCAGCCATGGGAGTGGGCTGATACCCTTTTCCTAGTAGATCTCTCTGCTGCAGCTCAGGCTCTCGATGAGGTTCAAATCTGGGGAATTTCCTTGCCAGTCATCAAAGAAGGGTACCTCACTGTCATGAAGCCTCTGAACAACAGATTTCATGACCACAGATGCAAGTTTTTATAGACGAATCTCCAGTTAGCGTGGCCGTGACGAACTCTAGCTCAAGTCCCCTCAAAGCAGTCAACATGACTCACGAAATCGTAATGACACGATTGCAAACAAATCATACCACAGACAGGTATGATTTCGTGAGTCATGTTGACGGCTTTGAGGGGACTTGAGCTAGAGTTCGTCACGGCCACACTAGCTGGAGATTCGTCTGTAAAAACTTGCATTTGTGGTCACAGTGGTGCCTATGCTAACCTTCCTATGGTGTAGAAATATACCTAGTTGGATGAATCTTATTGTGGCTCTTGGTCCAGTGGCTAATGCAACGGTCTGGAGTTTTGAGACTCTCTGATCGCGGGTTCTATCCCCGTCCGTGGTATGGTTTGTTTTCTATCGTGTCATTACGATTTCGTGAGTCATGTTGACGGCTTTGAGGGGACTTGAGCTAGAGTTCGTCACAGCCACGCTAGCTGGAGATTCGTCTATAAAAACTTGCATTTGTGGTCACAGTGGTGCCTATGCTAACCTTCCTATGGTGTAGAAATATACCTAGTTGGATGAATCTTATTGTGGCTAGCTGGTCCAGTGGCTAACGCGAAGGTCTGGAGTTTTGAGACTCTCTGATCACAGGTTCTATCCTCGTCCATGGTATGGTTTAACAGATTTCATGGTGTGACAAGGAACACCATCTTACATAAAAATCTTTGAACCACACTGTGTGAAAGATTCGAGCAAATAATAACAGAGCAATTCTAGGTACAATATTACAGTTAACATTAGTGGGGACATTTTTCTGGGCTTCCCTGGATGTGTGTTTGGTGTGGGTATGTCATCAACACCATCCTTAAGTAACCGATGTGATCAGGTCCCTGCTGAACGCTTACACATGCTGATGGCTTATACTATTTCCTTCATTTGATTGTCTGCCTTCCTTAATCCAGTTATCTGTGCAATAATCTCATTTATCAGTGACATACTCCTCCCTTATAATTCGTCTTTAGCCAAAAATGTTTGAGAAACTTGGCTTTCAAGACAAGGTACAGGGAGACCACAGACAAATCTGTCCACCACACAAGCTAGAAGGCACTTTGGATGCAGCTAGTAACATTAAGGAATCCTGAGACATCCTGCTACAAGTTGCCAGACCAGCATAACTTTTTGTCTCGCCAAAATGCTTAACAGGACAGGGTATTATTTTTACTATTAAGGTTTGCTGGGTGCCTCCACCCAGCGTACTGAAATGACGAGCACTGTATATTTGAGCATGGCAATAAAATCCCAGTGTTAACCTTTTAGTGTTGCCACTATTTGTCAGCTTATAATCATTTGTTTATAAACATGGTTTCTTTACTAATAGTCTAATTATAGTGGGTGGGTTGGTAAAGAGGAAAGATGAAACTGGTTGTATACAAATTTTGATTCAATTATAATTAATATTCTACTGTACAACTATGAAATAATTACTGTCCTACTGTACAACTATGATATACTCCTTAGTGTTAAGTAGACTGTAAGCCAATAATGTTAAGTTGGTCCATAATGCCTAGGCATAATAGAGGCTCTCTTTGCATTGCAACCCACTATTGTAAATACAAAATCTCAATGTACTGTTTGCAAAGACATAAAATAAATAAATAAATAAATAAATAAATAAGAAAACAGCAAGGCAGTGAGAAAAGGTGGAAGTATAAAGATGAAAGATTTTAGGTTAGATTAGAAGGATAATTTTATTTTTAGCACTCCTGCACCATTTTTTTGCATGTACAGTATTGTTTTTAATTTTTGCAGGTAAATCAGCCATCTGCAGCAAAGCATCTGATGGATTTTGACAAGAAGCCTTTAGACAAAAAAACTGAATTCAGTATTGGTACTGACTTTGGTCTGAAGCTTGACCAATATTCTAAGAAAACTGGGGCTCTCAAAAATAAGTCTGCAGCCAGCCAAGCCCGTGAGTGGACAGAACAAGAAACTTTACTTCTTTTAGAAGCTCTTGAAGTGAGTGTTGTAAATGGAATCCTATGTATATTACTTGTAATCAACCTTTACAGTTTTATATGTACTCACTGCCTATAAAATCTCTGATGCAAGTCTCTATGATAGCTCCAAGCATTATATTTGCCTATGTGAGGAAATAAAATATGAAAGGAATTTTGATAACCATGTAATGTTCTTGATTTACAGATGTACAAAGATGACTGGAACAAAGTATGTGAGCATGTAGGAACAAGAACACAAGATGAGTGTATCCTTCAATTTCTCCGTCTCCCCATTGAAGATCCATATTTGGAAGACTCAGAAGTTGGTTCAGGAGCATCACCAACTACATTAGGACCTTTGGCATACCAGCCTATTCCATTCAGTAAATCTGGTAACCCTATTATGTCCACTGTTGCCTTTCTCGCTTCAGTGGTTGATCCTCGAATTGCGGCTTCAGCTGCAAAGGCAGCCATGGATGAGTTCTGCAGAATCAAAGATGAAGTACCTGCAGCTCTGCTTGATTCTCACATTAAGAATGTTGCTGATCATGCAGCCTCCAATGAAGGAAAGGTGGATCCAACTGCTGGCTTAGCTAAATCAGGTATTGCTGGAACTGAGCCAGAGGGAGAGGAAAAGAAGGAAGGAGAAGAAGAGACAGAAAAGAAAGACGATGCTAAAAAGGATGGTGAGAAGAAGGAAGAGGAAAAGAAAGACGAAGATGATAAAGAAAAAAAAGAAGCTATGGAAATTGACAAATCAGATGAAAAAAAGGCAGAGGAGAAAAAGGATAGTGGAGAAGAGGAGAGGAAGGATGAAAAGGGAGAAACCAAAGAAGAAAGGAAAGAAGAAATCAGTCCTGAAGAAAAGAAATTAGATGCAGAGCGTGAGAGATTACGCAAAGATGCTTCTGTTCAACAGGCAGCCAGTGCTGCTCTGGGATCAGCTGCTGTAAAAGCAAAACATTTAGCTGCAGTAGAAGAAAGAAAAATTAAATCTTTGGTTGCACTGCTGGTTGAAACTCAAATGAAAAAGCTTGAAATCAAATTGCGTCACTTTGAAGAACTTGAGACCATAATGGATAGGGAACGAGAGAGCTTGGAACTACAGCGTCAGCAGTTGTTGCAAGAACGTCAGCAGTTTCATCTGGAACAGTTGAAAGCTGCAGAGATGAGGGCTCGTCAACATGCCTTACATCAGTTGACTCAAGGAGCAAGTCCGGCTCATTCCCCAGCACCTTCCATGACACAGGTTCACCAGTAGCATCCCATGTGTAGATGAATACTAGATAAAATTATGGAAAGTGGGTGTATGGTACATAAATTCTTCAGTGGCTATTCTGCCAATGGTGACAGGCAAGGTAAGCTTTGTGATGTCTTTGGATAGAATTTATCTGTACATGATTTTTAATATTCAAGAGAAGACTTAAAAATATTTTCAGAGTGTAATATAAAGATTTGTTTGTTAAATTGTTTAAGTACTGTCTCTCTTTTTGGATTTGGACATTTGCAGATGAAAGAATTCTCTAAGTGTTAACTCGAATTTTAATATGCAATTATGTTTAATTAAGAATCTAATTCAAAATTTGCTTAAAGCAAATTGAGTTTTACATTCCCACATACACATGTAAATTTTTAGTTTATTACTAGGTTTACAGCCCATTGGCCTTTTATGTACCAAATATGCAGTGCAAGAAATATTGTAGGTGAATGCAGGCACTTTTTTTTCTAATAAGCTTAGAAATATAAATTTGATCTATATTAATGTCTTCTGGAAATCTCAGTTAATGTATCATACAACATTATCATCATTTTATCATTAAAACTCATTTTTATATTGCATTTTATTTTTAAAATAACCTCTTCTAACCTCAGTGTAAATTTAAAAATTATCTATTAATAAAAAGGGAAGGTATGTTGTATGGAAGATATGAAAATTACAGTACTTCTATATGCAGTAGACCACCTATTGTGTGTTGAGCTACTGTGTTTCCCATCACTTCACAATTCACTTTTTTGTGATCTGTTTCTAGTTTTGCTGTAAAGGGCCAGATATTTCTCTGGCACAGTTGGGATATTTCTTTTCCTAAGCACCTTGGACCTCAGTTGTTTTATGGTAGATTTAGCTCACTGTATGGTGCTTACATCCCCCCCACCCATGCCATCACCTCCGCCAAACCATCAGCTACCTTGTGAATGCGTGCTATACCATTACTGTGTATTATCATTTCATTTCTAGAAAGATTTTTTTTATCACTCCTTGTCATGTCTAGGTATTAATGTCTTAAAAAAAAAAGGAATGCTAGTGATACAGAAGGTGCCAAGAAGTTGTTTAAGCATGAAACTGTCTTGTGAATTTTTATTGTTAATACATTTCTAGAAAGGTCTAAAACCCCTAGGGGTCATATAGATGCTGGGGGAATGAGAGGCATTCAGGTTCATTCCAAGTGGTAATCTAACTAAACAGCATGGTTGACTGAGGCCTTGTTCATTGAGTGGTTCAAGCAGCATTTTATTTCCAAAGTCCAGTTATACCTGCTTTTCTATTTTCATTCTTGATAATTTCCCTAGTCATCACAAATACTTGTAGGATGTGAACCTAAATGTGAAGTTTTTTAGCCACCAAATATGACATAATTGATAAAACCACTGGATGGAGGAGTTGAGACAAATATTTAAGTACCTTGACCAGACCATGATGGATATGTGGGCCAGCAGGTCACTAACAACAGCCTAGTTGACCAGATAAGCACCAGACAAACCTAGCCTAGGGCTGGACTGCAGTAATAGGAAAAAACTTCAAACCTAGCAAAGGTAACATGCTCAGGGTGGTTCAGAAAACTCCTTACAGTATTGGACACTGATTCACTGCCCAGATTGCCAATTTTGGTGTAAATTAAACTCTACAGATGCAATATCCCACATCAAAACTGTATCTGATAATGTGCCAAATCATCAATAAATGCAGACTGGGGAAAATTATGGCCTAGTGTGGTGAATAATTTCACAGGTTTTTGTCTCATTAGAGAGTCAGGCTCAGGAAATTATTCACCTGGGAAGGAGATTGCCAGGTGAGGGCTTTGAAGATATAGAGTCAGAAGACATGAATGAACTCTTAGATAATGATGAAAGAACTGCAGAGGAAATGTTGGAGGAGCTCAATTTGCAGATAGAAGAGAATCAGATAAAAGAAAAGTATGAGGAAGAAGAATCTGGTGATTATCAGTAACACTACAACAGTTCCATGTGTGCTAAAATTGGATACATTTTCACATAAGGGAACCCTGGTACATACAGAAGCACTGCTTTGAAGCAGATTCTGGATACTGTCAGCTCTATATAGTACTGCATGATAAAATACACAGCAGAGACATGTAACAGAATACCCGAGGGCTCCAGTAATTATGCATTGACCTTGGCTCACGAACCCCTGGACCATTCCACAAATCCCCTGCCATTCACCTTGACCCAGTAGAGCAACAGCAACCTCTACTGACATCAAGTCTATCATGCACCAGTAACCAGAATTTAAGGTAAGAAATACAGTATTTACATTGTCTTTATTGGGTTATCCTAAGTGAACATTTTTATAATGTACTGTATATACTGTTCTTAATGTGCCCATCACTTTGTGCCTTTAAGACTATTGTAAAATAATTTTATTATATTTCTGCCTCAGTGGGAGACGGCCGACTCGTTGAAAAAAAAAAATTAAATTAAAAGATGTTTGGGCATCACATTTTCACATGTAGCTCTGATTTTAGGTAGTAATCCACTGTGCAATACAATTCACCAAAAAAACCCTCACTTTGAAAAGGAACCCTATGCCATTTCAATTTGTTCTGGACCATTATGAAGTTGCAGTGGACACTGTATTGATTTTTTTTTATTTACTGTACATACAGTAATTTGCCTAATTATTTATTTGAGTTTATGGGTGTTAAGCTCCAGCTTTTGGTCCTTCCTCTTTTGACTGACTTGAAATACCCATCATAAATTTTTGAACATGTAATTTTAGACATGTAATTCAGACGTTTATCTCAGGAAGAGGTTCCCAGCTCCTGAGAATTATCAGGTTTTGTTGATAAACATCTTTTGATTGTCCTGTTTATCAAGTAGCCACTCAGTTTAATTTCTGATCTCTTTTGAATACAATGATGTAATTTCTGATGATTTTTAAATACCCTCCTGGCAAAAAGTTTTACCTTTAGTGCAGACTGTGATTCCTTATAAACTAAATCTTATACCAACACAAGCACTTTGACTTCCATCTTGAACAAATACAGTGGACCCTTGATTATCAGCCATAATATGTTCCAGAAGGTTGGCTGATAACCGAAATGGCCGAAAACCGAATTAATATTTCCCTTAAGAATTGATGGAAATGCAGTTAATCCGTTCCAGACAAAAATATTCACAAAAAATATTTTTTTTTAACAATTATGTAAGTATTACTTACCTTTATTGAAGGCTAATGATGGCTTCTGGAAGATAGGGAATGTGAGGGAAAAGTTCAACAGATAGGAGTAGCGAGCGAGTATATGGTAACGATAGTTTGATTGCTGGCTGCTTGTTAAGGTAGGGCCAGTCTAGCTCCCGCTATCCCTTTCCCCCTCCCTTTTTCCCCACCCTGAAAGGTGACGTGTGGGGCTCCAGCCAAACAGTAATCACTCGACTCCCAGCTCCCAGCACAACTTGGAATGACAGTTCGGGTCACCTGCCAACCAACGAGAAGTATTGGAGACGGACTGAAACCGGTCTTGGGACGTCACCTTATAATCTACCTACCTGATTAATTGTACAGGACACTACCCCTCATCTTTGTAGTGGTAAAGAACCTGCATTCCTGTCATCTGGACTGACTATTCAAGGCTATAGACTCTGTGAAGAACTAGTCGTTGGGTTGTCACTCAACACCTGTGACCCCCCCCCCCCACACTCACATCATCAGCAACGGCTACAATTTCTACAAGACGGTGTCAACCTCAACCAGACACCCCAGTATAACTGTACATATTAGCGTTGAATTCAAATGCCATTTTTCCATTTCATTTTTCATTT
Organism: Cherax quadricarinatus; assembly: GCF_038502225.1. Lineage (NCBI taxonomy): Eukaryota > Metazoa > Arthropoda > Malacostraca > Decapoda > Parastacidae > Cherax > Cherax quadricarinatus. The sequence goes on from NC_091313.1 coordinate 20,824,751, forward strand.
TTCTTTCAAGTAGGATACACCTTCATTTTTTAATGTTTTATCTTTGCATTACTAAATAATAAAGTGTTTATCTTTGTGAATTATTATTTCTTTTTCTATTCATTAATTTTCCTGAGGAGGAGCCAGCCTTGGTAATACTGTCTGAAGTTGTTACAGGGCTGAGTAAGCCTTCACAAGTGGCGACCTTGCCAGGATCAACTCTACTGAATCAAGATTCAACTCCATCTCGAATCTACCATTGAAACTTCAACGCCGAACACCACAGACGGTTACCACCAGCCATGAGTAATCATTTTCTATGATAGGACTACAGTACAGGTATTTAAAAGATTTGGTGATTGTTATAGTCTCAATTTATTGTAAGTCAAGTCAAGGCAGGATATACTAGTTAATTCTGTCACCTTTATTTTTGAGCTTGAAACGATTTGGAGGAATAGACTCTAGGGACCCGAGATTTTCCAGTGACAAGTTATTTCATTGAGCTCTATTTATTATATCAAGGGAACCGTCATAGGACACTCTTGATTTGTGGGTGAGAAGATTGGATGGTCAAGGGACCCCATTCTACTTACTGTTTGCTCGGAGCCGGCATAGAACCCTCTGTTTTCATTCACACATACTGTTTAATCGAAGCAGGGATCAAACCCTCCAATTTATTTACAGTTTGAGCGGAGCAGGAATTGAACCCTCCATTTTCTTTGATACATCCGTTTCATTTTCCCCTGGTAGTTTAAGTTATTCTTGCAAGTATGGAGGAATACCAGTTTTGGATGAGCGCTGGGAGTAAGTTAGGAATAACGGGGAAAAATTTAGAAGCTTTCATTACTGCTAAGATCCAGGAAAGAATGGAGAAGGAAAGAATTGAGAGAGAAAGACAGAAAGAGAAAGAGAGGGAGAGGAGAAAAAGGAGAGAGAGAGAATCGAAAGAGAGGAGAAAAAGGAGAGAGATTGAATTGAAAGAGAAAATCAAGAAAGAGAAAGAGGAGAAAAAGGAGCGTGATAGACTTGATTGTGAGGAGAGAGCTAGAGTACGTGAGGAACAAGCTAAAATACGTGAGGAACAAGTTAGGTTAAGAGAACTTAAGGAAAGAGCAAAAGATAGAGAAGTTGAGGAAAAAGCAAGAGAGAACTGCGAGAGACAAAAAGATCATGAGCTTGAAAAATCTCGCCTTGAATTAGAGAATAAAAAGTTAACTTTTACACAACAATTAGAGGAAGGAGTAATTGAACATCATGCAACTAGTGCATATATTCCAACACCTAATTTACCTCCCTTCACAGAGGGTGAAGACATTACTTCATACATTAACAGGTTTGAAAGTACCGCTACCCTCTGTGAATGGCCTGCTGACACCTGGGCTACCAGGTTAGGAATGTTATTTTCTGGTACAGCTTTGAATATCTATGCAACTTTGTCGCAGGATATCATATGTAATTATAACCTACTGAAGAAGGCAGTCCTTAAAGCATATAAAAAAACCACAAATTCTTATAGGAAAGATTTCAGGTGTGCCACCTTACAGCATGGCCAAAACTTTCAGCAGTTACAGATAACACACTTTCGTTTGTTCAACTTTTGGATGGAGAGTTCAGGAATTGATCACAGTTATGAATCTCTTAGAGACTTCATGGTTGCTGACCAGTTCCTGACAGCTCTTCCCCACCAAATACGAACATTCATTAGAGAACGTAACCTGATTAACCCTTTCAGGGTCCAAGGCCAAAATCTGAAGTCACGCACCAGTGTCCAAGAAATTTTGAAAAAAAAAAAAAATTATTTTTTCTTACAGAATTAAAGAGCATATTTTTGTGAAGGTAATAAAACAAAAAAAAATTAGAATCTGATCAGTACTTACCGAGATACAGTGCCAAGAAGTTTATAGAAAATGATGTGGTGGTGGCAACATCGATGAATTCCACATACGCGTATTATATTATTTTGTTGTTTTAGTTGTTTTTTCTTTTCTTTTCCAATTTTTTTCTATTCCTACTAACATTTGGGGCCTGAGAGACCAATACTGTATATAATTGATATATATAAACTCACTGTATTGAACACAATAACCGCACTAAAGTTATTATCATATTATTGTTTACCACTGTTGTTTATTACAATAAACATGCACAAATATTGTATAATACTAATGTTCTATCATATATTTACATATTTACAATCACTGGACATGGTTTTAGAACTGCTGGAGCTTGTGGAACTCCTTGAAACAAGGCACCATGCACAGAGGCACCTTACATTCCTCATACATAAACCGAGTGTCTTTGCGTCTTTGTTGCCGTCGTTTTGTTTGTGCACAGACAATGCATCTCTTCTGAGCAAATTTCTTTTGAGTTGAAGGAAGCTGTATTATGAAATGATCACCTTCTCTCCTCAAACGCTTGGGTATATCGTGATGAATTCGAGGACCATGTTGTATTCCAGGTGTTGTTACCTGGTACTTCATTATGAGTTGTCTGACAACAGACAAACAAAATTCACCATACGGTGGTCTGTTACCAGTCTTTATTTGGTACATATTATATGCATGCAGCATTGAAATGTCCATGAGATGGAAGAAAAGTTTCATGTACCACTTGTAACTCTTACGAACACAGTCAACAAAACCAATCTGCATGTCACACTTGTCAACCAAGCGCATGTTTTGTGTATAATCAATCACTGACACTGGTTTTTGAATACGTTCATTAGTCACTCGATCAACTTTGCCACTGTCTTGCATTTCATTACGGTGAATGGTTGTCAACAATGTGACATCTCGTTTGTCATGCCACCGTAATGCCATGATGTCATTGGCAGTAAACACCTGCACGTCATCACCACGAACACCTGCATTGAGCCTGGGCATATGTTTACGATTAGAACGCACTGTGCCACACACATCTGTCTTGTTCACTCGCATGAAATCACTGAGTAATGGGCTTGTGTACCAGTTATCGGTATATAATGTATGGCCCTTACCAAGATAAGGTGCCATCATGTTTCTCACTACGTCACCTGATATACCCAATAACATCTTGGTATCTTTCAATGTTTTACTACCCGTGTATACAACAATATCCAACACCAGGCCACTGTCACAATCACAGAGCACAAACAATTTTATACCAAAGCGGTTCCTCTTGCTCGGTATATACTGCTTGAATGACAGTCTACCTTTGAACAAAATCAAAGACTCGTCAATTACAAGATTCTTGAATGGATAAAAGTATATCCTGAACTTTTGTTTGAGATACATGAAAACATTTCTAATCTTGTATAACCTGTCACTTCTGTCAGGCCTGGTTTTGTCAGAGAAGTGCAACATACGTAACAGTAAGATAAACCTGTTCACTGGTATTATTTCACTGAAGGATGGGGTAGAAATTAGCCGATCTGTGGACCAGTATGCTTTTATATTATGCTTATAGACGTGAGGCATAAGCATTATTGTTGCAAAAAGCAAATACATTTCTGCAACAGTCGTCTCTTTCCACCTGTGTAGTCTTGACTGTGGTGATAAGATCGTATTTGCCATGGTGTACTGAAAATACTTATTACTTTCCCTGGCAATAATTTCCATCAATGGCTGGTCAAAGAATAATTCAAAGAATTCCAGTTCATTGGCCATGGGTCCAAGGGGACAGGTAGGTAGAATTCCACTTTGAGAGTCATCAAAGTGGTGAGGCTTGGGAACAAAATTGGGATTTTGCTGCCAATCCCACATACGGTTTTGTGGTGGATACTGGACATCATAGGCTGGTTGTACGGGTGGTTGCCGCTGACTTGTATGCTGAGGCTCACAATTCCTATAAAGACTTAAAGGGATCGATCCCCAAGGGCAATGGTTTACCTGAACCAAAGATTAAGAAGCCTACAGTAGAAAAAAAAGTCACCAGCTATTATACCAACATGTCATCAGTGTGGTGGTATCGGACATAAACGTCCAGATTGTCCTTCCAAGAAAATAGAGAAAGTTGGTAGATGTTTTGTTGACGGTAATGACCAAGCACCCTTCTGTCCAGGAGCAGTTAATGGTATAAAAGTCTCAGACATATTACGTGACACTGGATGTACGTGCATCGTAATTTCAGACAAACTGTTCCCTTACTTTAAGGGTCGGGAAAATACTTTCCCTACAATACGTTGTTACTTGAAAACTAAATGGTTCACCAGTTGGACTAATGCGGTACTAGCCCCAATTACTTGTTCTATAATAGTGGGTAACATTAAAGGTGCCGTTCTTCCTTCAGAGGTGGATCTTTTGTCACCACCCGTGGATCTAAGTTTTCCAGCTCCTCTTCCTTGCAAGTTAAATAAGCCCCTTAACAATTCCGCACAGGAAGCTGCATTGTCTCGTATTGTTCATTTGAGGGTGGAAACAGATGATACTGCTCTCGATAGTGAGGTAGCAGGATCACCTGTCCACTCATCAGGTGAAAGTAAGGGTATTGCCTCCGGCACTCTCAATGTCTTGACTAGGGCTCAGACCATAACCCTGGCTTCTCCTACCTCCTCTCCTCCCACCGTAAGTCCTTTTATTTTCCCAGATTTTATGTCCAAGGATGACTTTGTCAGTATACAGCGCGATTGCCCTTCAATTCGGGATTGTCATAATCAAGCTTTTAACAACAAAGTTATCCACGGGAGATACGTATCTCATAAGTTTGAATATATTAATGGTATCTTATATAAATCTGTATTTAAATCTCATTATTCAGCGATAGATTATTCCCTCCTTGTTGTTCCTAAACCATGTTGAGCGACTGTTCTTCAAATGGCTCATGATTTGCCAGTGACCAAACACTTGGCCCATTGTAAGACGTGGCATAAACTCAAGCACACTTATTTTTGGCCAAGCATGTACTCTCAGGTTACAAAGAAGTATAGTTCTTGCAATAGGTGTCAGGTGCTTACTGCACAAAATACACACACTCCTAGTTCCTGTATATTTATTAAATCTAAAACTTCCCTCCTGCAGAAACGAGATACTCCACCATAGAAAAGGAATGTTTGGCCCTTGTGTGGGGTATCTCCAAACTTAAATTTTATTTACTGGGAAAAGAATTTATTTAAGAGATGGATCACAAACCTTTGATATATCTAGAAACTTTTAAGGGAACCAACAGTCGCCTCTTGAGGTGGACATTGGCACTCCAAGCTTTTAAGTTTCATATTGTATATATCAATGGTTCATCCAATTATTTCTCTGACTGGTTAAGTCGTGACAGTCAGTAGAAGATTTGGTGCCTTACGCGACTTCCACGTGTTAGAACTTTCTCCTCGCCTATTCTTCTTATGCTCCTTGACTATAAGTCTTGGTATGGGGGAGTGTGAAGGAAAAGTTCAGGAGTAGCGAGCAAGTACGTATATGGTAACGATAGTTTGATTGCCGGCTGCTTGTTAAGGTAGGGTCAGTCTAGCTCCCGCTATCCCCTCCCCCCCCTTTTTCCCCACCCCAAAAGGTGACGTGTGGGGCTCCGGCCAAACAGTAATCACTCGACTCACAGCTCCCAGCACAACTAACTTGGAATGACAGATCGGGTCACCTGCCAACCAATGAGATGTCACCTTATAATCTACCTACCTGATTAATTGTACAGGACACTACCCCTCATCTTTGTAGTGGTAAAGAACCTGCGTTCCTGTCATCTGGACTGACTATTCAAGGCTATAGACTCTGTGAAGAATTAGTCGTTGGGTTGTCACTCAACACCTGTGACACCCCCCCCCACCCCACATCATCAGCAACGGCTACAATTTCTACAAGACGGTGTCAACCTCAACCAGACACCCCAGTATAACTGTACATATTAGCGTTGAATTCAAATGCCATTTTTCCATTTCATTTTTCATTTTTCTTTCAAGTAGGATACACCTTCATTTTTTAATGTTTTATCTTTGCATTACTAAATAATAAAGTGTTTATCTTTGTGAATTATTATTTCTTTTTCTATTCATTAATTTTCCTGAGGAGGAGCCAGCCTTGGTAATACTGTCTGAAGTTGTTACAGGGCTGAGTAAGCCTTCACAGGGAAGAAAGGAAAGAGGGAGGACTTAGTGTTTGGAAGGGGAATCCCCCTCCATAAAGACTTTAGGTAGCAAAGCCTTCTCTGGGGTTACTTCCCTTCTTTTAATGCCACTAGGACCAGTTTGAGAGTCACTGGACCCCTGTCGCACAACAAATCTGTCCATAGAGGTCTGTTTCTGGTGTGTCTAAGATTTCCCTGAAGTGGGACAGGGTTTTGTCACTGAACATGTTGCAGATATGGCTTGTCTCAGCTTGGTCAGGGTGGTGTTTCTCTACAAAAGCTTGCACCCTAGTCCACATTGCACACACCTCTTTAATCTCTGTCATTTACTGCTACAGTACATTCATTACTTACCTTAAAATATTTGTAGTCTTAATGTAGGGCAAGAGGTGAGTAGTATTTATTTGTAGGAAGTCGATGTAGGTAGCGGTAGATGTAGGTACAGTACACATATGTAGCCTCCCCACCCCCTGGGCTACATTACACAGCCATATTATTACCATGTTCACTGAGTTAAATCATTTCTAACAACTACCTTTAGATGCTATCATAAACAAAGGGAGAAGTAATGAATAATTCATGCCAAGAATTGTAAACAAATGCATATGAAGGGCAGTTACTGCACCAGTTTCCAGATTCACAGTTTTCTCTAACACTGCATCAGAGAAAACGTAATGTTTATCTCCATCCGACTCTCCACTTGATAACATATAAACTTTGCATGTTTATATGCTACATGATATGTAACATGTTTCTTATATAATTTTGAAGAAAATATCATGAGTAGTGGGGGGGGGGGTTGAAGAGGGTTGGACGAGTTTTAAAAATGCAGTATTAGAATGTGGGGCAGAAGTTTGTGGTTATAGAAGGGTGGGGGCAGGAGGAAAGAGGAGTGATTGGTGGAATGATGAAGTAAAGGGTGTGATAAAAGAGAAAAAGTTAGCTTATGAGAGGTTTTTACAAAGCAGAAGTGTTATAAGAAGAACAGATTATTATTATAATCAAGGGGAAAACGCTAAACCCGGAGGATTATACAGCACCTAGGGGGGAATGTGGAAGGCATTCAGGCTTAATTTGGGGAACTGGAGCACAGATCCAATTCCCTAAATCAAGAGCTCTCACCAACATCAAGGAACCTTCCTTGAGGGGTAAGAAGAACAGAGTATATGGAGAGTAAAAGAAAGGTGAAGAGAGTGGTGGGAGAGTGCAAAAGGAGAGCAGATGATAGAGTGGGAGAAGCACTGTCAAGAAATTTTAATGAAAATAAGAAAAAATTTTTGAGTGAGTGAAACAAGTTAAGAAAGCCTAGGGAACGTATGGATTTGTCAGCTAAAAATAGAGTAGGGGAGTTAGTAGATGGGGAGAGGGAGGTATTAGGTAGATGGTGAGAATATTTTGAGGAACTTTTAAATGTTGAGGAAGAAAGGGAGGGAGGCGGTAATTTCATGCACTGGCCAGGGAGGTATACCATCTTTTAGGAGTGAAGAAGAGCAGAATGTAAGTGTGGGGGAGGTACATGAGGCATTACGTAGAATGAAAGGGGGTAAAGAAGCTGGAACTGATGGGATCATGACAGAAATGTTAAAAGCAGGGGGGATATAGTGTTGGAGTGGTTGGTTCTTTTGTTTAATAAATGTATGAAAAAGGGGAAGGTACCTAGGCATTGGCGGAGAGTATGTATAGTCCCTTTATATAAAGGGAAGGGGGACAAAAGAGATTGTAAAAATTATAGAGGAATAAGTTTACTGAGTATACCAGGAAAAGTGTACGGTAGGGTTATAATTGAAAGAATTAGAGGTAAGACAGAATGAAGGATTGCGAAAGAGCAAGGAGGTTTCAGAGTGGGTAGGGGATGTGTAGATCAAGTGTTTACATTGAAGCATATATGTGAGCAGTATTTAGATAAGGTAAGGAAGTTTTTATTGCATTTATGGATTTAGAAAAGGCATATGATAGAGTGGATAGGGGAGCAATGTGGCAGATGCTGTAAAGAGTTTTTATGAGGATAGTGAGGCTCAGGTTAGGGTGTGTAGAAGAGAGGGAGACTACTTCCTGGTAAAAGTAGGTCTTAGACAGGGATGTGTAATGTCACCATGGTTGTGTAATATATTTATAGATGGAGTTGTAAAAGAAGTAAATGCTAGGGTGTTCGGGAGAGGGGTGGGATTAAATTATGGGGAATCAAATACAAAATGGGAATTGACACATTTACTTTTTGCTGGTGATACTGTGCTTATGGGAGATTCTAAAGAAAAATTGCAAAGGTTAGTGGATGAGTTTGGGAGTGTGTGTAAAGGTAGAAAGTTGAAAATGAACATAGAAAAGAGTAAGGTGATGAGGGTATCAAATGATTTAGATAAAAATTGGATATCAAATTGGGGACAAGGAGTATGGAAGAAGTGAATGTTTTCAGATACTTGGGAGTTGACGTATCGGCGGATGAATTTATGAAGGATGAGGTTAATCATAGAATTGATGAGGGAAAAAAGGTGAGTGGTGCGTTGAGGTATATGTGGAGTCAAAAAACGTTATCTATGGAGGCAAAGAAGGGAATGTATGAAAGTATAGTACTACCAACACTCTTATATGGGTGTGAAGTTTGGGTTGTGAATGCAGCAGCGAGGAGGCGGTTGGAGGCAGTGGAGATGTCCTGTCTAAGGGCAATGTGTGGTGTAAATATTATGCAGAAAATTCGGAGTGTGGAAATTAGGAGAAGGTGTGGAGTTAATAAAAGTATTAGTCAGAGGGCTGAAGAGGGGTTGTTGAGGTGGTTTGGTCATTTAGAGAGAATGGATCAAAGTAGAATGACATGGAGAGCATTTAAATCTGTAGAAGGAAGGCGGGGTAGGGGTCGTCCTCGAAAAGGTTGGAAGGAGGGGGTAAGGGAGGTTTTGTGGGCGAGAGGCTTGGACTTCCAGCAGGCGTGCATGAGCGTGTTCGATAGGAGTGAATGGGATTGGGACCTGACGATCTGTTGGAGTGTGAGCAGGGTAATATTTAGTGAAGGGATTCAGGGAAACCGGTTATTTTTATATAGCCGGACTTGAGTCCTGGAAATGGGAAGTACAATGCCTGCACTCTAAAGGAGGGGTTCGGGATATTAGCAGTTTGGAGGGATATGTTGTGTATCTTTATACGTATATGCTTCTAAACTGTTGTGTTCTGAGCACCTCTGCAAAAACTGATTATGTGTGAGTGAGGTGAAAGTGTTGAATGATGAAAGTATTTTCTTTTTGGGGATTTTCTTTCTTTTTGGGTCACCCTGCCTCAGTGGGAGACGACTGACTTGTTGAAAAAAAAAAAAAAGACATTTAATGTGCCAAAGAGTGATTATTAAATATACATCGCTTATAATAAACCCTGCATGTTTATGTTATGTAACATGTTTCTTACATAATTTTGAAAAAGATATAGATAGATTAATGAAAATGTCTATATTAACGTAAAATAAGACATTTAATGTGGCAAACAGTGATTATTAACCCTTTGGCTGTCGCGGCCGTATATATACGTCTTACGAGGTACCGTGTTTGACGTATATATAAGTACTCTTAATTTCTAGCCGTTTCAAATCAAGCAGGAGAAAGCTGGTAGGCCCACATGTGAGAGAATGGGTCTGTGTGGTCAGTGTTCACCATATAAAAAAAATCCTGGAGCACGCAGTGCATAACGAGAAAAAAAAAACTCCGACTTTTTTTCAATTAAAATGCCGACTTTGTGGTCTATTTTCGTATAGTATTTATGGTTGTATTCTCGTTTTCTTGGTCTCATTTGATAGAATGGAAAACATATTATAGAAATAGAGGTGATTTTGATTGATTTTACTATAAAAAGAACCTAGAAATGGAGCTCAAAGTAGGGGAAATGTTTGATTTTTGCCAATGTTCAAAAATAAACAAATGATGCCATTGTCCAATAAATGTCCAACTAGCCATTCTAATATGCAGTCATGAATGGGTTGATGTTATTTATACAATTATTACAGTATTGCAGTAGTCTGTATAATAGTAAGTCTTCTATTTTTTGTTTGAATAAAAATTCAAAATAGAAAGCAAGAGTAATATCAGAGGGGCCTGGAGACATGACTGATGAGCAAAGAAAATGTTATTTTAGAGCCAGGAATGTCTGCATTGTTCATTCTGGACCTTATTTTGAAATTGTCATATTTTTTAGTTTTCGTGAAATTGGCCAAATTGCAAATTTCTGACCACATTATTAGGTAGTTGAAATCGGTAAATGAGCAGTTTCTTGTACTCAATCGATAGAAAAAATGGAGTTCTAAAGAAATAGCTATGAGTTTGGGCGACTGGAACAATGGAATTAGCCGAAAATAGGGCTCAAAGTGGGCGAAATTGCCGATTTGTAAACAGCGCCGAGGTCGCTAACTTCGCGAGAGCATAATTCCGTCAGTTTTCCATCAAATTTCGTTTTTTTTGGTGTCATTACAATCGGGAAAAGATTCTCTCATTTCATAAGAATTTTTTTTTTTTAAATTTTGCGACACCAGGAGACACCTCAGGATTGGGGGTTGCGACAGTCAAAGGGTTAAATACACATTGCATGTTTATGTGCTGTGTAACATGTTTCTTACATAATTTTGAAGATATAATAGATGGATTAATGGAAATGTCTATATTAACGTAAAATAAGACATTTAATGTACGAGTGATTATTATTAAATATATGTCGCACATAAACATTGCATGTTTTTATATACTATGTAACGTGTTTCTTTGGGCCCATGGTTGCTTATTTTGCAGTTGCACTAAATGAGTAACCACAAAAAACAATGGATTGTAGCAAAATGTTTGGATGAATGAGCAGAAGCTTCCTCACTCGCCCAGAGACAAAGTCAAACTGACGTGCAAGCGGCCCCAGCCGGCGGATGGACGAGTCCCAAACGGCCGATAACCGAATTAATGGCTGATAACTGGGCGCTGAAAAAACGGTCGATAACCGGGGGTCCACTGTAAGCTTATCCTTCATTATCCCCTAATATTGGCACCACTAAATCAACCATTCAATTTCGTTTTTTTTTTTTTTTGGTCGATGTAATGTGACAATTTGCCTGCAAGTAATTTTAGTGGCCTTCGTTGCCAAGAGAATGAGAATGACATTACTATTTATCATTAATGAAACCCAGGTGTCACCCAATTGCACTGATCCTTTAAATTATTTGGCTAGAGATTTACTTAAAAGAAACCTTCAGTCACCTTAATTTTTTTCTTGAGATATGTAGATAGTAGTCATAATTGAAAAGTCTGTGTACAGAGGTCAGCTTATACTATATATTTATTAGAAAAGGTAAGTAAAATAAAAAAAAATGTGTAGGATGTATGAATGTAATCACTGAAACTACTTACGTTTTTATTAAAAACACTTTCCATATTGTACATAAAAATACAAGCTCTAGCAATTTTCTTAAGTCTTCACCATCAGCAATCACTCAAACAATTCATCAGGTAAAACAAATTTAGAATTCACTGCAGAGGCACTAAAAAAAAAATAATATTTACATCCAGAGATACAGGTGAGACTAAGCCATAAGGGGCCAGGTTTGACCTGATCCAGTGCACGTGGCTTGTAGTCAGGTGCAGCTTTGTACAAAAGATCATCACAGAATACAATAAAGATTATCGTAATATTAAAGTATTGTATGCAGAAAAATGCTGTATGGTGAAGATTACCAGTATATATTAACAAATGTCAAGTCAAAAGAAGAAAGTGGAGCTAAAAGCTGCTTTGAATTCCTAACAAGGGAAATCATAGCATAAGTTTTTTGTCCATGATAATATGATCACTAAAAATGAACGTAAATTATTAATGAATGGGAAAGAAAACTTAACTACTAACATAATTGGTGAATTGTTAATGGAAATACTGAAGTAAGAGTTAGTATGTTTGAAATGACTATTTATAACAGTTTTATAATAATTCTTAACTGTTACATGCTCATTTGTCCGAATAAGTTAGTGCCTTGCTTCCACCACAAATATTCACCAGAATCAGTTTAGTGTGTACAACCATTAACATTAGCAGTATGTAACACTTGTCTTCTCCACAAAACTTACACTAAAGCAATAACTGAAAACCCCTCCACTACCCCTACACTACAATTGGTGTGAAGTGTTAAGAGGATTGGTAGGACAAAAATTCTTTCATATTTTCAAGTTATAATAAAACAGTCTCTAGATACAAATAGATAATTATCATTTTTTCCTTTAATGCATGTATTTAATGCTGCAACCCTCCAGACAAGAAACACCATGGATAAGTGAATAATTTTCAGTTCCATGCCCACAGTGTACAGGAAACCATGGAAGGCAATAAGTGATGTGATAACTACCACATTATTTGAATATACTGTTTTAGAAATGTTTTTTGTGATGGTTAGTTAAAACTTATATACAGCAATATTTAATGCTGAAAAATTCAGATAAATGTCTGGGCACTTATGAAAAGAAATAGTCACAACAATAGGCTGGTGGTATACTTTGTGCTGGGGTTCCATATATCTTAAACTACTATTGATATTTGTTTATCATAATGATATGCAGGTATAGTATGCATGTCTTGTCTTTAATGTACCATATTTTTTATTTTCTGTATTGTAATATATTCCTTACTTTTGAGCTCATTCCAATGATGCAGTTGAAGATACACATGTACTTTTAATGCAGTTAGCTTTAGCTTAATATTATGTCTTTTTCTTCCTGTTAAGGTTCCAAAAAGCTTCCCTATATGGTTTTCACATTCTTGTATAAATTATTGAGGCTATGTTTCCTCTCTCTGAAAGGAAGCATATCCAAAATGTTTAACCAGTCTCTAAGAGGTCATTTTTAATTTTGGGTTTAAATTTTGTTGCACTTTTTCTGTATAGCATTTTAAAATATATTAAACAAAAAGTTGAAAACTTTAAGAAGAAGGCACATATTTCACATTAAAACATATACCTGCTGGTTTATTTTATTTTAAGAAGTTACAGCAAAGCCTGTCATTTATCAGTTTTACACTTAACCTTTACACTGTCAAAACGTAGATCTATGTTTGTACCGCTAGCGCTCCAAACGTAAATCTACATTTTATTTTACGTGTTTTCAAATGCAAAATAAAACGTAGGTCTACGTTTGGGGCGCAATGCAAGTAAACATAGATCTACGTTTGGACAGTTGAAGGGTTAAAAGAATCTCAGCCTAATTTTGCTAAAATAGTCTTAATTTACAAATCTACCTTAAGGATTTGCATAACTATTTTACTGTTTCTTGGAGCGGGGAGTGAAAATTTTCTAATTTTTTTTTTTAAACTAATGTGGGACACTGTGCATTTTTTTTTTTGAAAAGATTTTTTAAGAATAATAATAATAATGTAAATGTTCTCTCAATTTAAAAATTCTGAATTGTAGTTTGAAAAATCTAGTTTGTGCCTCCATATGAAAAAGTTTTATTTCTATTCAGATAATCGTCATACAGTATTCACATACATTAAATCGTGGTCATTCTGGGATCTATTATACACACTTTTCTGAACATTAATTTGGATAACTCAAAGCATGAGTTATGTAAAGCATTTACTATACAATAAAAAACTACTGCCAGCCAAGTGGCAACAAAAGATTTAGGAAAAAATTCCAATTAAGATATTGTATTTGAGGCTGAACACTTGATTGACTGATCTACATTTACATTTATATAGTTTTGAGAAAAGACAACTAATTTGTATTAATTTTTATTGTACTCTACCTGGTTATAAAATTGCTTTATAACCATGTACAATGAGATAGAAAGTACTGTATTTTAATCCTTATTAATCTGTGAGCATGATGGTACATTAGGCAAGTTAGTGCCCTTGAACACTTATTCGTTATTGCAGGCCAATGACTTGATAATACAGCATGTCACCAAATTATCTCAACCATTAATGATATATTCACACAAAAAAATGAACACTGATACTGGGTAGTAAATTTCTGATAATTCAAAGAAAACAGAGGCCATTCATAACTGGTACTAGGTTTTTTTAGGCTGCATGATCTGGTGGCAGGTAAAGTGACCAACACTGACCTGGTTCAGCCTGACAGTAAAGATGCAAATTTAAAGGGTGTTGAAAGAGCACTAGTTTTGATAGCACTGGTATTATTGTGAATGGTTTCCTGTTAAAAAATATGATTAAACTTGTGTGTGTGTTTTAATAATACACTGCAACACACCATATTTTACTAGTAAGAATTGTTAATCTGCTTCACTGATACCTTTATTGATGCTTGAGCTTTCCTCTGATTCTTCTTCCCCTTCCATGCTGGTAAAGATGACATCATTCATGAAATTGTAGTAACATGATTGCAAACATATAGCAGAACGAGTGGAGCTCAAACTTATGACAAGCAAGTTCTAAACTTGCAGGCCAGTTTTATAAGATTCACCCAAGAACAAAAAGGCACAATACTGTGACTGAAATAATACATAAATAACCCACAGGGAGAGGAGCTTATGATGACATTTTGGTCCGACTTGGACCATTTACAGTTACACAGTGTGATTTTGTAAATGGTCCAAGTTGGACAGAAATGTCATCATAAGCTTCTCTCTCTTATGTGGGGGTTATTTGTGTAAAATTCATCCAGCTAGGTGTATTTCTGTACACCATAGGAATGTTGGCATGGGCCCTACAACAACTGCAAATGAAGATTGTTACAGCCATGATGGTGTGAGATTTCTCTTAAAACCTACATGTGTGGTCACAGTGGGCCCATGCTAATGTTCCTGTGGTATACAGAAATTTACCTAATTGGATGAAGCTTATAATACTGGCCTGTGAATTTTAGGACTCGCTTGCCATGAGCTCAAACTGCACCTGTTGTGCACCAATTATCATGCCAATGTCACAGTGAAAATGTACCTCTTCCAATGCTCATATTGACAAATAAGGCAAAAAAAGAATTTTTTCAACTTAAAATATAACAGTGTATTATGACTGATTTAGCAGGTTCAAAGTGCATCTTAAAAAATCATACTCTTGTATGTAATTAGATAATCACACTTGGGGGTAAGAGAATCTTTAGCATACAAAACTAAGCATTTGTAAAAAATTTTTTTGGCTACATACCAGTTTTATAAACAGATTATTATTAATAAGAAAGGTCAAGGTTTCTACCCATCTTATTTCAAACCTGTACATTCACAAGAGGCATATCACCCCATATACATACTATATATAATACCACAATTTGTCACCAGTGTAAAAGGGAGTACTCATGTGTAGTTACAGTAGTAGTGCAATGCTGGTGTCTGGTCTTTGATATGAACTTCATTTCTAGAATGCAACCTACAACAGTCTACTAACACCCAGGCACCTATTTACCAATAAGTGAACAGGAGCAGTGGGAGTAAGACTTGCTAATCTGTTTTGCCTTCCCTAGGATTGAATCCTGGGTTTTTGGTTGTGTGCCAAATGCTCTGGCCACTGAGCTGCAAGTCACCTATGTATATGTACCAACTGATTGTTGCACAGCTCATTGGCTGGCATTACTCTTAAAACTGTGTAATACATACTGGCTTGGTTAATTATGTTGCAGTGTCTGACAGACTGTATTAATGGCTTGGTTAAATTTTCATAAATAAAATAGTTTTGCCAATGCATCAGATATTCCATATAGTATATATAGGATGAATATATAACTATTCATTTAATATATTTAGGACACTATAGCATCCACTTGAAGTGCTGAAAAAAAAAAAATAGCCTGTCCCTGAATAAGTTACATAAAGACATATGAATTTTAATATAAAATTCTAATGTCAAGGTAATTTGAAAATAATTCTGGTAGGTTTTCCTTGTATTCATTAAAGAATAAAAATTTTTGTTATGCCTTCTGTTAAGAGCACACAGCATAAGACACTTGCAATACTTAAATACCTTTATTATCTGAATGTCTAGCCTGTGCAGGAGGCTGCTTCAATCAAACATAGACAATCATAACACTGGAGAAAGTAGAGGTAATTTTTAGGTGATCAGTCATCCTCAATAAAAAAACAATCAATTCTTTAACCTGAAGCAGAGACATGAGGCCACAGACTTTTATACTGGAGACAGAAATGAGGTTTAGTGGCTGTAGATGACTCCACAGGTGAGTGGGGCCAAGTAATGGAAGTGGTCATGCTAAGCAATTATTAGCAAGAAAATGGGAGAAGGCATCCCCTGTAACAAGATGTGACGGTGTTTCCTATCAACATGTCGGACTAATACCTGTCTGACACAGCAAGGGGATCTTCTCCAACTCTACTGCTAACAACTGTTTAGCATGACCTACGTCTAACAATGGGACCTACTCGCCTGTGATGTCATTTACAACTGCTACACCTCATCTCTAGCTCCAGTATATAAATCTTTGGCCTCATGCCTTTACTTCAGGTTATGTGATTCACCATCACCTATCAAGGATGAGGAACTAATAACTTCAAAATTACCTCTCCCTTCTTTTATAATGCTTGACTCGAGCATTACAATAGCCTGAAGCCTGTTGCACAGCCCAGATACTTCAATGATACCAAAGTGTTGCATGTGTCTTTATTTCATATACCATTTATATGTGCATATACAGTACTGTATCTAACAGTGACATTGCAAAGAATAAGTTGATCTTATTCTGCAATGCACCAGACTTCATTTTATCATTAAAACAGTTTGAAATGGGAGGTATTATGGTTATAAACTGGGATACTATTTAATGAAAAATAAATTAAATCCGTAATTTCATTATCAATAAAATTTTGTTTGATAAACTACATAAACTAGCCTTCATAACCCCTCAAGGAAGGTTCCTTGATGTTGGTGAGGGGCTCTTGATTTAGGGAATTGGATCTGTGCTCCAGTTCCCCGAATTAAGCCTGAATGCCTTCCACATCCCCCCCAAGGCGCTGTATAATCCTCCGGGTTTAGCGCTTCCCCTTGATTATAATAATAATAGCCTTCATAAACCACAATGTAGTGTGTGTATGTTGTTACAGGGGTCGTGTCTCAGCTCCTGGCACTGTCTCTTCATTGGTAGCTACAAGGCTCACACCTGTCTTCAAAAGCCTTATTGTACCTCCTCTTAGAGCTGTCTGGATCCTGCCTTTACTGCTCCATTCCCCAGGTTTTTCCACTTCCTGACCACTAAAGCTGAATAAGTACTTCCTAACATCCCTGTGACTCATCTGTACCCTCTTTTTCCAGTTTCCCATATCTCAAACAATGTCCCTATTCACTCTGTCAATTTCTCAGTATTTTGTATGTAATAACCCTAGTCCTCCAGCATCATCAGGCTGAGTTCCCTTAACTCCAGTACTAGTTTCAATGCAATCCTCTGCACTTTCTTCAATTTCTGAATCAGGTGTGGGTTGCATACTCCAGTAGGGCCGGAAGTGTACTGTAAGCAGTGTAGTGAACAACTCCTTCCTTAATGTTTAACCCTTTGACTGTCACAGGCCCTTTTCTGAAACTCATTCTATGTTGATAAATTTTTGGAAAAAAAAAATAAATTTTTTCTAGTGAAATGATAGAGAATCTTTTCCTGATGGTAATACCAAAAGTACGAAATTTGGTCGAAAATTCACGGAATTATGCTTCCGCAAAGTTAGCAGTCTAGGTGACACATGCATCGCTGAGTTTGAGCCCTGTTTTTGGTCAATTCCGTTGTTCCAGTTGACCAAACTCATAGCTATTTCTTTAGAACTCCATTTTTTCTATCTGTTGAGTACAAGAAACCACCCATTTACCAATCTGAACTACCCAGTAAAGTGGTCAGACATTGGCAATTTGGCCAATTTCATGCAAATTAAAAAAGATTCCAATTTCAAAATAGGGTCCAGAATAAACAATGTAGACAATCCTCTGTTCATTAGTCACATCTCTAGGCCCCTCTTATATTACTATTGCTTTCTATTTTTATTTTTTATTCGTACAAAAAAAATACAAAATTTACTGTTTGCAGACTACTGCATTATTGTAAAAATGGTATAAATAATATCAGTGCACTAGTGAAAGAATATTCGACTCTCCAGTTGAAGTGTATTGGATGTGTGGTGTGATTTGCTTACTCCTGAACATTGGTAAAAATCGAACATTTCCGCTACTTTGAGCTCAATTTCAAGGTCGTTTTCATCGTGAAAGTAATCATCATCATCTCTATTTCTGTAATTTGTTTTCCATTTTATCACCCGAGACCATGACAAAGAGAATACAATGATAAATACTATATGAAAACATACCTCAAAGTCAGCGTTTTAATCCAAAAAAAAAAACGGTCAGTTTTTTTTTTTCTCATTGCGTGCTGCAGGATTTTTTTTTTTTTTTTTTTGTGGTGCACACAGACCCATTCTCTCACATGTGGGCCTACCAGCTTTCTCCCGCTTGATTTGAAGCCGCTAGAATTTATGAGTATAAATACGTCAGAAACAGTGGTGTGTAAGACTTATATATACGACTGAAACAGTCAAAGGGTTAAAAGCTAGTCAATCTGTCTCACGTATTTGCTGTACTAGTTACTTAGGCAACATGGGTGAGGGGGATATGTACGAAGAACAGCTGCTCAGCCAAGTTATAATTCATAGTTTAATGTATACAATAATAGGTGTATCTGACTATAGTTTTTTGTGGAAATTGTCCAAATCTTTGCTTTAGATTCTTTTGGTTAGATTAAGTAAGGTACGTTTAGCCTAATGAGACATGTGCAACAATGGAATACTTTGATGACAAAATGTTTCGACTGTGCTGAAGGCTTCATCATTCAAATAATGAAATGAATTAAACTCTTGGAGACATCAGCTTCAGTAGATGAAGTAGACAAAGTGGAGAGATAGTTTGATGTAATCAGCCTCTTAGACTAATGCAGAAGCATGCGACCAGCTGGCTACTCGCACATGAATTCATTTTCTCACCTGAGGACCCCCTTAAACTGTCCAAATGTAGATCTACGTTCACCTGCGTGGCGCTCAGAATATTTTGAAAAAGAAAGAAAAAAAGTTTTTAAATTAAAAAGGGCTATTTTGTATGGTATAATACAAAAAAAAAATTTTTTTAGGACCAGTACTTACCGAGATACAAGACCGTGAAGTTGGCTCTGGATGCTCGCCTGACAGCAACATCCAGTCCTGCCGCTTGCAGAAGTGTTGCCGATTTACCTTTTTTCTCTTTTATTTTAATTTATTTAATTTTTATGTTCTGATAATTAGAATTTATAACAGTTCATGATTTCATAGCCACTAATATTATGTACTGAAATAGTACTCAAATTGTAACAATCATACTGACAGGTGAACATTTTCACCTGCCCTGGTCATTTACTATTGTCTAGAAATATATACAAAGTATTTATAGGCCCCAGCAATGTTTTAGACACGCTGGAGTACAAAACTCCTTGAATGGTGTTATGACAAGGGTCAGATAAGTGACATTTGATGAATGTGCCCTGCTGGAGGGAACCTTACCTTTACATGTTTTTACTCTTGCACACAAACATGTCTTTGTATGTCTATCTGTACATTATCTGTCTGCTTATCTGTCTTGTGTGTGTTCCTGGAGTTTACCTGGAGAGAGTTCCGGGAGTCAACGCCCCCGCGGCCCGGTCTGTGACCAGGCCTCCTGGTGGATCAGAGCCTGATCAACCAGGCTGTTGCTGCTGGCTGCACGCAAACCAACGTACGAGCCACAGCCCGGCTGATCAGGAACTGACTTTAGGTGCTTATCCAGTGCCAGCTTGAAGACTGCCAGGGGTCTGTTGGTAATCCCCCTTATGTGTGCTGGGAGGAAGTTGAACAGTCTCGGGGGCCCCTGACACTTATTGTATGGTCTCTTAACGTGCTAGTGACACCCCTGCTTTTCATTGGGGGGATGGTGCATCGTCTGCCAAGTCTTTTGCTTTCGTAGTGAGTGATTTTCGTGTGCAAGTTCGGTACTAGTCCCTCTAGGATTTTCCAGGTGTATATAATCATGTATCTCTCCCTCCTGCGTTCCAGGGAATACAGGTTTAGGAACCTCAAGCGCTCCCAGTAATTGAGGTGTTTTATCTCCGTTATGCGAGCCGTGAAAGTTCTCTGTACATTTTCTAGGTCGGCAATTTCACCTGCCTTGAAAGGTGCTGTTAGTGTGCAGCAATACTCCAGCCTAGATAGAACAAGTGACCTGAAGAGTGTCATCATGGGCTTGGCCTCCCTAGTTTTGAAGGTTCTCATTATCCATGTACATGAACGCCTTGAACAACAGTGTTACGACAGGTGTCAGATAGCAAGTGATATTTGATGAATGTGCACTGCTGGATGGGGAACCTTGCCTTTGTGTTTTTACTCTTACACACAAACATCTCTGTCTCAGGCAGTGGCTAGTAAACCTGTTGGTTTGTGGTGTATGGGCTGCTCCCTGATTGCTGAGCAAGTGACACTGCTATTATTTGCATCATGTTTATTTATGTCTTATATCTACACTGTATAGCACTTGGCCTGGAATTTTTGGGTTATCCTAGGTAATTTACATTATGCATAACTGTATTTATGAGTACATGAGAGACAGAGATACAAAGAGACAGTGATATAGACAGACAGCCAAAGCCAGCTGAATGCATAAGGAACACTGCACCAGGCCTACTGGCCCATGCAAAGCAGGTCCATGTCACCCCCCAGCTTAGACCAATGACCCACCTAGTCAGGTCACATCCACTGAAAGGAGCACGACAACTGACCCAATAGCACAAGCTAGTCAAGTCCAACTCGCACCTACCCACACCCACTCATGCATTTATCTAACCTATTTTTACTTTCCTCTTAGAATGCGAGTGTTAATATGACGCATCAGTGAATCACTGGTGTTTGCTCTAGCTGGCACTCGGTTGAACTAGTGCTCCCACAAGGTACTAAGTGGTCTCCGATTTTTTTCATAGTGTGCACACTGAGTGCACAGACCCATTCTTTCATGTCTAGACGACTCAGGCCTACTGCACCAAATTTGAAGGAATGAAAAATAAAACGTTGATCTACGTTTGGAGCCCACCACACGTGAACGTATATCTACGTGTGGACAGTTTAAGAGTTAAGCCCCTAAAAATAACCTTTTCTTATTCTCTACTGCTAACAAATGTTTAACATGACCTACTTCCACTAGTGGGCCCACCTCACCTATGAATTCATCTCCAAGCTGCTACACTTCACTTTCCAGTATATAAGTATCTGGCCACATGTTTCGGCTTTTGGCTAAGACTGATTATCTTTCAACGAGAGTAATGGGCTGATTACACCAGACTACCTCTCTACTTCATCTTTCACCAAGGCTGATGTCTCCAAGAGTGTAATTTGTTAATATTTTTAACTGATGAAGCCTGCAGTGCTGGCAAAAAAGTTTCATCAACAAGAAAACCAGTGTTGTACACATCTTACTCATCAAGTTGTCATTATTATATATCATAATATAATGGTTAGGTTAAGTTACAGTGGTTAACAAAATCTTCCACAATACACCTAACCATACCTACTCCATAACATAAAAAATTCATCTACAACAGTACTCTCATCTGTCAAAAGCAAATGTAATATTACTAAGTGAATGTGCAGTGGCTACTGTTTTGTTTACATTGGAATGCCAAGGATTAAATCATGGCCGCTGATAAGATATGGTGCTTATTTTACCACATATGTCCTACTTAGGAAAGTAGTTTTAAATGGTTAATATATCCTAACAAACTTTACACTTTTTTTTTTAAATTTCCAGAAAAAATACTGCAAAAAACATTTATTATTATACACCTTAAAGATAAATTATCACAAAGCTCAGCTAAACAACTGTTCTCCATAATGACCATGTATATATATGCATATACTTAAAAATAGCGGATATGTGGAACTTCTTACAACGACAGCTCTGATGTCCATACATAAAAATGTGACTGAAATTCAGCATGTGGTGACAGCCCTAATTTATACCTATACCAACCTAATCAATCATCTTGCAAGGAAAACCAACCATTTTATAGTGTAAATACTGTTGCTAATTTATTATACACTCAAATGATAAATCTGTACTGTATGAGAGTTTATTCACCATGTAATAATGTAAATTCTTAGGGGCAAATCATAGAATAAGAGACTTACGAATTCCCAGCAGAAATAAACTAAGTTGATGCTTACTCCGCATCACGCAAATAAGAGCAAAAAACAGAATTCTCATGTAATGTTTTAAAACGAACTAAACGAGATTCATACAGTACAATGCAATTTTAAATTTGATTTATATAGGAATCCAAGTGTTCAAATATATACTATGTATATACATTATATTTAGAGGGAAGCACTAAAAGATTAAGGGTAATACAGTGTCTAGGAATTGGAGGTAATAGTTTTGTGAAATTGGAAAGTAGTTCCAATTTCTTGCATCAAGAGCCTTTGATAATAAATTATTGGCCTGCAGGTGTAAACCAACTCAATGTCTGGTTGGATGTACTTTTCTCTGGGCTTTTTTTTTTTTAATGTTACTGTGCTATGTCAAGCAACTTGTATACACTAATCAAACTCTTAGGGAAGGTCTATTATATTCATGGGGAGAGCATTAAATTCATAGAGGTCATACATCACCTTTGAAATAGGTAACTTCATTTCCATAGCTAAAGAGCCCTTCACTGTCAAGCCACTCAAACTGTTACATCCAAGTGAAGCATTTAGTAAGCTATAAGGGTCATACAGCCCCAGGAGAGTGAGAGGGATTCAGATTTGATCAAGGAATTGGATCTGCTCTCCCCTTCCTTATGGGTTTAGCACTTAGTTATGATTATAATAATAATCTTCCCTTCCTTGGATTGAACCTGAGTTCTTCCCATTCCCTCAGTAATATATAAAGTGCTCAATCCAAGAAAATGAAGCTGCCTGCCAGTTCCTCAGATTACATCCACCATGGGTCCAGCACATATCTAAATGAAAAATAAATATGAAACCTTAAATAACAAAAATTCCTGAATTCTGTCAATGATTTGCAACTGATATGAATTCAGAAGGTAGCATGTGGAGGGGCGAGTAATGAGACAACCTTATTTTCAAAATTGGCTGTCAATCTTTTGTCACATCCCTTCTGTTTACTAATGCAACAATTCCCTCCTAACCCCCCCCCCCCTATTCCCCAAAGAAAAAAGGCTAACAAATAAGTGTAAATTGATAAAATATGCTAATGACAAAAACAGTAGTAGACAAGTTACAGGAAGCCATTAACAGAATCATATTAGTGTTCTAAGCATTTATGATATGAAAGTAGTTTTTCCCCAAAACACTTTAATTATGGTGTCTACAGCATTGGTGCATTTACTATTTCCTTTATAGTTTAGAAGGCCTCATCTGAGACTGAGCTCAAGATTTACTGAATTGCTCTTGAAAGTATGTGAAAGGATTACTAGATCTGATAAAAATGTAAATTTCCTTTACAAATATTGTCTTTCACAAGTACTGTACAGTAAATCACTTTTTTCCAAAACAATATCAGCATGACTGGCATCTGTTAGAAGTGAACTCATGCCAAACCACAATTTGGGTAAGCATGCATGACTTCTGCCATTAGTCTGAATGAAAGCAATCAAGTACAATGTATATTATACTTGAAAGGACTGCTCTCAATATGCAATAATAATCCACAAAGCACCAACTTCTGTCATAATGGTATTATTAGTGTTAACAGTCATTCTGTAATCCCTATGGGTGAAGCACTTTCCCATAATTATATTTAAGGGGAAGCACTAAACTCACAGGGTTCATACAGTACCTGGGAAATGGGAGGCAATCAGGTTTGATCCAAGGAAGAGAAGCTTAATTCCTTGAAACAAGAACCCCTCACCAGCATCAAGGAACCTCCCCTGAGGGGCCATAAGTGTGGCTGTCATGACTACTACAAGTATGTTCTCGTGATTCAGAAAGTCAACTTCAGCAATTTTAATGTTTTGTAAATACTATCCACAGGACATCAGACAAATTAAGTGACCTGATAAGAGAGAGATATTTCATCACTGTCCTGCAAGATAATTACAGTGGAACCTCGGTACTTGAACTTAATTACTTCCAGAAGGCTGTTCGAGTGCCGATCTGTTTGAGCACTGAACGAATTTTTCCCATAAGGAATAATGTAAATTTGATTAATCCGTTTCAGACCCCAAAAATACACTTACAGTGACTTTGCGGTGTATTTTCACATAGTATTTATGAATGTATTCTAGTTTTTTGTCTCATTTAATAGAATGAAAGATATATTACAAAAATAGAGATGATTTTGAATGGTTTACAGACTAAAGGTACCTTGAAATTGAACTCAAAGTAGTGGAAATGTTCGATTTTTGAAGTTCAAGAGTAAACAAGTCATGTCACGCGTCCAATACACGTCAACTAGTGGGTCTAATATGCCTTCACAAATGTGCTGATATTATTTATAACATTTTTTTAATAATGCAGTAGTCTGCCTAACAGTAAATCTTCTATTTTTTTGGTGTGAAAAATTCAAAGTGGAAATCAAACGTAACATACATACATACATACATATATATATATATATATATATATATATATATATATATATATATATATATATATATATATATATATATATATGAGAGAGAAGAGAAGAGAAAAAAGAAAAAAAGAAAGAAAGCAGTAGCAGAAGGAGCATTTAGCATCACGAGTTGTCTTGATAGCTGAATACTAGCAGTGGCGCAAATATAATGTGTAATTACGCTAATATTAGTAATAAAGGTTATCTATCACATTTATTCAAACTTGATATCAGAAACACGACAGATAACCTATAAGTACAATAAAGATGCAGAAATTTATAAAAGGCATATTATATGGAGAGGCGGAGGCAGTGTTTACATAAGGGAAAACACGCACTAACCAATTTTCTTTTTGGTTGACTGTTATCACTAATCTTCTTAGGCCCCCATGGTGACTTATACACACAAAAAAAATGTGAAGAAACAGAAGAGAGTTTACAGTTAAGTTCAGGGGAGTTTTGGACTGAGCGACAGCTGTGTGGAGACTGATACACGTTCTGGCAGGTCGTGTTTGTTTGGTTGAGTGCTTAGCCAATGGTCAACTACTGAGTGATTTTTGTTTACTGAACAAAGAGTATGAGTACTGAATTGTTTGAGTACTGAGGTTCCACTGTATATAAAAATGTAAGGTGAAGTTTGACTATTTTTTTTTCTTTTTGGCAGGGGACAGAGTGGAAACAAAAGTACTATGGAAAAGAAATACCAAGCTGTTTAAAAATAGGATATTAGTGAAATACTAAAACATGGTGCTGTATGACCCATGTGGGTTTAGCACCTCCCAATGAATGTAATAACAATAACATTTATTAGGAAACTTTTTGACTCCCAGGAGTGAAAATTTTCCTAGTGTTGCAAAAGTGTCTTATTTACATGTTGGTGTACATATGCTAAGCTCCTGAAACAAGTGCTATTTTCACATTGTGCATTGACATTTTGATGCACAGACATAACAGAAAGAGTCATTGTAAGGTAATTCCACATATAACCTACATAGGCCTGTTCTTATTTCATTTTTTATGATGGCCACTGGGCTGGACAAAATTACTAAGGAACCTTCTGACTATTGTTATCCAGTGCATGCACACAAACAGCATTTAAAGTGAGTACTGTATATTCTGACCTTGGTAAAATTACAGTGGCAAGACACCTAGGGATAGTCAGGTGCAGTTACATAAGAGGCAATAAGAAATTTGAAAGCAACAATGACAACTGCTGCTAAATGGCTAATTCTTAACCACAAACATGTGCAAAAGCATAGGTAATTGTACTGCCATATGACTTAAAAATATAAATGATTTATGTACCTGGTATACATGAAAGTCCTGGAAAGGGCTGCAACCAAACAGCAAAAATTTAATCCTTAGAATAAATGAACACAAAGTTAGATATGCACAAAACAGTTTAGTAGTTTTCTGGCATCATGATAAGCAATTTTATGTATAAATGCAAAATCTTCAAATCAGTTATGATTGCATCTCAAAAGACCAGGGAAAACATGATATTAATTATATTTGTCCTGTACCTTCCTTGCCTTGTCACTGTATATTAATTACCTCTACCAATTTTTCCACACTAACCAGAATCCAAGAGTTGGTGCCACTGATAACATCATTATCACAAAAACCTGTGTCAAAGATTTTTCTGTAATGAACTGCCCAATACATATTAGTGTGTTGAACAAAGTACCCATTTTAACTGCTGCAATATTGGGTCCATGTATATACTCTGTATATACTTTTAACTTCCCATATAAGTATACTGAAAAACAAAATTTAAAAATAACATGCCTTTTCTTACTATTGTGTGATATTCCATAAAATAATTTGGTAAAAATTGAAAAATAAATGAAAATTTAAATTAATTTGTACCTTCATATCTTAGCCAAATGTTGTTAATCATAATGACTGATCAACTTTCAATTTTTGCAATATCTTTATCCAGGGTGTCTTGTTCCCTCAGTGCCTTGAGGGATAGTCACAGTACTGTATAGTGTATGTAGAATTTTCCCTGAATGATTTATCTATTTATGTCTGCACCTTTTCAAGTGACAGACTTAAATTACACTTAAAACATTTAGTGAAAGAGTTTACACATTAGTTATCTATAACAAAAGAGAAAAATTTAGATTTATTAGCACTGTGAGGCAAATACATGTGTTTACTTACAGTGATTTTTTTTAAAAGTCTACCTGAGAACCAGCATACAATTGGTATTTATTTACTACCAATTTAGCTGAATAACAAATTATTAAGATTTTAAAAGATAGTCTTAGAGAAACCAATCAACACTTGAGTTTGATTTTTACAAAACCAAATTCTTAAAAGTATGTATTAACTGACAAATCTGAAGATAACCAGAAAATTCAGTAAAAAATGTGCAGGTCTGAGATCAATACATACAAAAATGGTCCTTTCAACCATATGCCCTGTAATCTGAAGGACTTCATTTTTTTTCCTGCCCTGGCATTCATTATTTTCCTATTCCTCCTGTGCCCCAAAGTGGCATAACTTCCACTGAAGAGAATTGTTTATATATTTCACCCAACTAAATATTACATGAAAGTTACCTATACAAAGAATTTAAATGTTTGAGTAAGCTGTGATATCAAGCAACAAAATATGTACGAGATCTTGCTTTCTACATGCACAATTATACTTAATTTGGGAGATGTTATCACAGCCTTTGTAACTCAGTAAAACTGCTACCAGTAGCCTTAGCATCAAGTACTTTAAAAGTTTTGGATGCAAGTTTTATATACAAATATATCAGCAATGAGCATATGGGGCAACTATTAGCTTGACAAGTGTTACTGGTAAACTGCCAAATTATATTTATAAATCACAAGTTATCAAGAACCCATGGCAATGCCAAACATGTCTCAAGTCTACAACTGCAGCTTCTTGACACTTTTTTAAGTTACAATAATACATCCACCAAATAAACAAGTTTTGGTTTGCTTAAATTCATTTAGATTCAAATGTCAAAGAATATTCGAGCACCATGCAGGATTTCCCTCATTACAAAACTGACCTTGGTGTAACACCACCATGAGTATCTTGCTGCACTGCACCAAGTTGTATGAATTAGAAGTAATGCATTATCAGTTTGACAGTCTTGGTGTAAGAGGATATTCTGAGGTGAATCCTGGATTATAAGAATATGCAATGAAGTGAACATGGTAACTTTCACTGTTTAGGGTCATCCTTGCCTCTAGGCTTATTACTAGCACTTGGATCCATGGAGTGGCTGGGAGATGATCGGGGAACCAGGAGAATGCTGCCATCCGCTGACTGTTGCAATGAGTATTCATGTGGAGAGTATGGGTTACCATCTGGATCTCGAAGAGACTAGAAAAAAATGCACAAGTATTACATAGAAATTAGATATACATTTTTACCTGTCTGTTGTTATATGAGCAGTGTCCCTTCTTTGGTATTCATATCACACATACAGTAGACCACTGATTAACATGCAATCTATGAACATACTAGAATGATCATTTAGTATTGAATAAATTTAGTGCAAAATAGCTTAAAAGGTAGCACACAATAACCAATAATTACACTGTAAATACAACAACCTAGGCATATTTATACAAACACTGAATATATGTTTTACATACTTGGAAGATGTGGCGATACAACAATGAGAATTTGTGCTTTATACGAGTTCGTTCACTGTTTAAGTATTCAAACTCATTGTATAATTCATTCTTGCGGTTCTGGATTGCCTTTACCTCATCCGCTAAATGCAGAATCTGATCTAGTTTGCGTTTACGACAATTCTGTGCAGCAACCTGGAGAAGAAATGGAACATGCTTTAAATCAGCATACATACACTCTTGTCACCGTACTACACCACCACACAATTTAATTTTTTAATGCTTATTTACTACATTAAATTCACACCAATATGTCCTGACACTTACAAATTAACTGTCTAGACCCCTGAAATTAATATTGTTCTGTCTTTACATTAACCCTTACAGGGTTGCGACACTTTCTCTCAAGGTAGGAAAAAAAAAAATTTCTTATGAAATGGTAGAGAATGTTTCTGAAAATAATAAAATAAAAAGTAAAAAATTTGATGGAAAACTGACGAAATTACTCTTTCACAAATTTTGCTGTGCCAGCGATATTTATGCATCAGCGACTTCATCCACTTTGAGTCCGATTTTAGGCCAATTCTACTGTTCCAGTTGACCAAATTCTTAGCTATTTTGCTAGTATGTCTTCCATTCTATCGACCTAGTACAAGAAACTGCTCATTTAACTACATAATTAAGTGATCAGAAATTGGTAATTTGGCCAATTTCACACAAAATAGGATCCAGAATAAACAATGCAGACATTCCTGGCACTAAAATAACATTTTCTCTGTTCATAAGTCATGTCTCCAGGCCCCACTTATATTATGCTTGTTTTCCATTTTGAATTTTTATTTAAAAAAAAAATAGAAGATTTACTGTTATGCAGACTACTGCATTATTTTAATAATTGTATAAATAATGTCAGTGCATTCCTAAATGCATAATAGATGAGCCAGTTATTGGACAAGTGTACTCTGGATTATCAGCAAAATCAAACATTTCTGCTATTTTGAGCTCAATTTGAAGCTACTACTTTCAACCCTTAAACCAATGAAAATCATGTATTTCTGTAATTGTTTTACATGATGGTAGGATTGCTGGTGTCCTTTTTTCTGTCTCATGAACATGCAAGATTTCAGGTACATCTTGCTAATTCTGCTTACACCTAGGTCACACTACACATACATGTGCAAGCATATATACACACACCCCTCTGGGTTTTCTATTTTCTTTATAGTTTTTATTCTTGTTTATTTTCTCTTATCTCCATGGGGAAGTGGAACAGAATTCTTCCTCCGTAAGCCATGTGTGTTGTAAGAGGCGACTAAAATGCCGGGAGCAAGGGGTTGGTAACCTCTTCTGCTGTATATATTACTAAATGTAAAAGGAGAAACTTTCGTTTTTCCTTTTGGGCCACCCCGCCTCAGTGGGATACGGCCGGTGTGTTGAAAGAAAGAATATTCTATTCTATCAAACTAGACCAAGAAACCATACAAAAATACACCATAAAGTCGTTGCTTTAAACCAAAAACATGGCAGCAGTTTTTTATTATGCACTGCATGCTGCAGTTTTTTTTTTTATATGGTGCACACTTACAGCAGAGACCCATTCTCTCATATCTAGGCCCAAATTTACTGCTCACAACTTATCTGAGTGAGCTGAGCTGATGGTGTAGTATAATGGGACTGACACTGAAAGGGTTAATAAAAACAAATTCTTCTGAAATGGAAGAGAATTTTTTTTCCGAGGGTAATGACACCAAGAGTACAAAATTTGACGGAAAATATATGGAATTATACAGATGCAATGTTGAGTGTGTTGGTAACTGAAAATAATGAGTGAATAAGTGTTTCAATGAGAAAGTTTTAGTGAGGCAAATATCAGAGGCATAGCTCTGACAACCCAACTTTACCAACAATATGCACTTAATAGATTAACCATTACCTTGCTGAATGAGGCAAAGTAAAATGGAGAAAGATAAATGGGCAGGTCTCATGCCAGCTACTGTCCATTAAGCTAACAGAGGTGGTCTTTTTTACTCTGGCTCTGTTTTGCACCAAGGAATGTGGTGTTACTTTCTGTTCCACTAAACATCTGTCAACATTTAGTGAGTACCCAATTTGATATTTTTATAATTATTAACACATCGGCTGTTTCCCACCAAGACAGCATGACCTGAAGAAGAAAAACTCTCATCATTCACTCCATCACTGTCTTGCCAGAGGCAAGCTGACACAACAGTTGGGGCAAGCGTTCCACAAGGAAGTGTGCTGGGTCCACTGTTATTGAATGTCTACTTCAACGACCTTCTTCATCTCATCCCAGAATCACATGCATATGCAGACGACTGTACACTGACATTCACTTATCCAAGAGAAGAAATGCCAGCTGCTCTAAGCTACATCAATCACCAGCTGAGAGCTATATCAGCTTGGGGAAATAGATGGCAAGTAACATTTGCACCTGAAAAAACGCAAATGATGTTCGTCTCTAGGCACCATGATGGTAATGCTGGCGCAGTAGTAAGGATGAATGGGACGATGTTGGCACCTGGAGAAGAAGTTGATATCCTTGGGGTGAAATTTGACTCCAAACTAACCATGAAGAACCATGTTGTAAATCTTGCAAACAAGGCAGCCAGGAAGCTTACAGCACTTCGCCGTATCTCGCATCTGCTTGACAGTAGGGGTTGCAAGATCCTGTACGAGGCACAAGTACGCTCACACCTTGAGTATGCTCCACTTTCTTGGTTTGCCTGCCCCCCCTCTCATCTGCGACTGCTTGACAGAGTAGAGAACAGAGCAAGACGTCTCATCTCTCGCCTGGACCCATCCTGGATAGATCTGTCATTTCAGCAGAGCCTTCAACATAGGAGGGATGTGGGTGGCCTTACTGTTATGTACAAGGCCAATATTGTCAAAATACCACACTTGGATCCACTTCGAGGACAGCGTGAAACAAGCTTTTATGCCACAAGACGGGCAGAAAGCAGCAACTTCACTCTGGCTGTACCCTTCTCCAGAACATCACTCCATCTGAGATCATACATACCCAGGATGACTCGAGTATGGAACACATTCGTACAGCATAATGATGTCAACGAGATAACGTCAGTTGATCAAATGAAAATGCTGGCCCACAGATGGCTCCAACTTCATCCTGTTCCCTACTTGTATGTCTCATAACAAAAATGCTTTCAAATGAGCTGATGTAGGTAACAGCTCTTAGCTTGCCAATAAAGTTAGGAATCCTTAACCTGTAAATAGCTGTCAATAAAGCTAGGGATCCTTAACCTTGTCAAACCCTGTGTAAAAAAAAAAAAAAAAAAAAAAAAAAAAAAAAAAAAAAAAAAACTGCAACATTAACACCCGTCCTTCAGAGTGCCAGCACTGTACTTCCCATCTCCAGGAATCAAGCCCAGCCTGCCAGTTTCCCTGAATCTCTTCATAAATGTTACTTTGCTTACACTCCAACAGCATGTCAAGTCCTAAAAACCATTTGTCTCCATTTGCTCCTAACATGCTCAAGTACGTTTGCTAGAAGTCCAAGCCCCTCGCACACAAAACCTCCTTTACCCCCTCCCTCCAACCTTTCCTGGCCGACCCCTACCCTGCCTTCCCTCCACTACAGTTTTATACACTCTTGAAGTCATTCTATTTCACTCCGTCCTCTCTACATGTCCAAACCATCTCAATAACCCCTCCTCATCCCTCTGGATAATAGTTTTAGTAATCCCCCCACCTCCTCCTAATCTCCAAACTATGGATTCTCTGCATTATAGTCACACCACACATTGCCTTCAGATATGACATCTCCACTGCCTCCAGCCTTCTCCTTGTTGCAACATTCACCACCCATACAAGAGCATTGGTATAACTATACTCTCATACACTCCCCTCTTTGCTTTCATGGATAAAGCTCTTTGTCTCCACAGATTCTGCAGTGCACCATTCACCTTTTTCCCCTCGTCAATTCTACAATTCACCTCATCTTTCACTGACCCATCTGCTGACATGTCCACTCCCAAATATCTGAATACATTCACCTCCTCCATACTCTCTCCCTCCAATCTGATATCCCATCTTATGTTACCTAATTTTTTTTTATTATCCTCATCTTACTATTTCCTATACGTACTTACTTTTAATTTCCTTCTTTTACATACCCTACCAAACTCGTCAGCCAACCTCTGCAATTTCTCTTCAGAATCTCCCAAAAGCACAGTGTTATCAGCAAAGAGCAATTATAACAGCATCCACTTTGTGTTAGATTCTTTATCATTAACCCTTTGACTGTCGAGGTCTATATATACGTCTTACGAGGTACCGTGTTTGACGTATATATACTCATAAATTCTAGCGGCTTCAAATCAAGCAGGAGAAAGCTGGTAGGCTCACATGTGAGAGAATGGGTCTGTGTGGTCAGTGTACACCACATAAAAAAATCCTGGAGTATGCAGTGCATAATGAGAAAAAAAAAACGACAGTTTTTTTTTAATTAAAATGCCGACTTTGTGGTCTATTTTCGTATAGCATTTATGGTTGTATTCTCATTTTCTTGGTCTCATTTGATAGAATGAAAAACATATTATAGAAATTGAGGTGATTTTCATTGATTTTACTCTAAAAAGAACCTGAAAATGGAGCTCAAAGTAGGGGAAATGTTTGATTTTTGCCGATGTTCAAAAGTAAACAAATGATGTCATTATCCAATAATGTCCAACTAGCCATTCTAATATGCAGTCATGAATGGGTTGATGTTATTTATACAATTATTACAGTATTGCAGTAGTCTGCATAA
The DNA here is from genome assembly GCF_038502225.1 of Cherax quadricarinatus. NCBI lineage: Eukaryota > Metazoa > Arthropoda > Malacostraca > Decapoda > Parastacidae > Cherax > Cherax quadricarinatus. The sequence continues at coordinate 20,857,706 of NC_091313.1, forward strand.
CAGTAAATCTTCTATTTTTTGTTTGAATAAAAATTCAAAATAGAAAGCAAGAGTAATATCAGAGGGGCTTGGAGATGTGACTGATGAACAAAGAAAAATATTATTTTAGAGCCAGGAATGTCTGCATTGTTCATTCTGGACCGTATTTTGAAATTGTCATATTTTTTAATTTTCATGAAATTGGCCAAATTGCAAATTCTGACCATGTTATTGGGTAGTTGAAATCGGTAAATGGGCAGTTTCTTGTACTCAATCGATAAAAAAAAATGGAGTTCTAAAGAAATAGCTATGAGTTTGGTCGACTGGAACAATGAAAGTAACCGAAAATAGGGGTCAAAGTGGGCGAAATCGCCGATATGTAAATATCGCCAAGGTCGCTAACTTCGCGAGAGCGTAATTCCATCAGTTTTCCATCAAATTTTGTGTTTTTGGTGTCATTACAATTGGGAAAAGATTCTCTATCATTTCATAAGAAAAAACATTTTTTTTTTTTAAATTTTGCGACACCAGGAGACACTTCAGGATTGGGGGTTGTGACAGTCAAGGGGTTAAACCCCACGTTGATATGTATCACTATATTTAATTCAGCTTCGATTTATGACTTGCAAAAAAAAAAAAAAAAAAAAAAAAAAAGTCATAAATTTAACTATTTTCCTCATGTTCTTCAAGTTGGTTAGTATAAATTAGATTATACAGGAACAACCCATGTGCTACTTTATCTACTGTATACTATACAGTACCTGGAAAAATACAAAATATTTTTTTTTAATTTATAAATTCATCCATGTACATGTTAAATCCCTACTTAAGCTAGTAACTCACTCACAAATAAGCAAGCTACACACTCAAGCCATGATGTCTACACTGCCTTTAGCTGCCTCCTCACTGCAATATTCAAGGATTATGTCCCACACCCATACAAAAATTTTGGCACCACTATACTCTTAGATACTTTTACCAGTTATACATTCAGTAATAAACTCTCTTTCCACAGATTCCTAAATACCTCAGCTACTTTCTTCCCCAATTATATGATTAACTTACTATTTCATAAACCCTTCCACTTAACATATCTTAATATACTTCATTTCTTCCTTGTTTCCTCCTACATTTATTGTCCAATCTTTCACTGCCTAGACTTTAAATCATCACCTGGCACTTTACTATGTTTACTTATAATTTCCTTCTTTACCAAGACCATCCAAACTCCACTGAATTACCGTATATATTATGCACTAAAAGCCATCATAAATCCTTCAACCTATCCTACAGCAGCAAATATAAGGAAATATCTGCATATGAAACAGAAAAAATTTAAGTACCTTTTAATTTTGCATGCTGTATATAGAAAATAATCCTTATAGTGCAACATTTACATCAACAGAAAACTCAATGCAAATAAAAGGGCTAAAAATGCAGTATCACTTACCAGATAAATTGAAAAATTTAAATGTTAAAAATTCAAATCAAGGCTAAGAAAGTACAGCAGGGCCCCACTTATACGGCAGGTTAGATTCCAGGCTACCGCCGTAAAGCGGAAACCGCCGTAAAGTGGAACACCCTTTTTTTCCACTTATAAATGCATACAAACACTAGATAACAAGTTTACACTAACATATATTAAGTTAGCAATAGAACCAGGCATCAAAAAACAATAAAAAATTACAATACACACATAGTGCACTCATTACTTACCTTAAAATATTTATAGTCTTAATCTAGGGTGAGACAAGTAGTATTTATTGTAAGAAATCAAGTGTGGTATGTATGGTAATCAGCCAGGCTACCTTACCAGGCCACCCCACCCACACATACTATTCTATGATATTTAAGCATCCCAGAGCAATAAAATGTATATACAGTTCACTCATTACTTACCTTAAAATATAGGGTGAGATGAGTAGTATTTATTGTAAAAAATCAAGTGTGGTATGTATGGTAGTCAGCCGGGCTACCATACCAGGCCAACCCACCCACACATATATTCTATGATATTTAAGCATCCCAGAGCGATAAAATGTATATACAGTTCACTCATTACTTACCTTAAAATATTTGTAGTCTTAATGTAGGGTCAGGAGTAAGTAAATGAGATAAAACGAATAAATGAGAGAGAGAAAGAATGAGTACATGAGAGGGGACAGGCGCAGAGTTATGTAAACAAACCAGGCGAAGGTAAGTTTTGTAAACGAAGTGTACACGTCTGGTTTGTGTACAAGTTACATTGTGTACAGGTTGTCTCTACATTGATACGGTAGAATAAATAACGAGGAACACTCCCATTCTCATGTAACATCATTTTGAGAAGAAATGAAGCTCTGAGTGAAGGCAATGGAAATAAGTCACACTGACTTTTTTGGGTTATCCTAGGTTCTCTACACATATGTTGTTATGTATGATAATCTATGTAACTGTATTTGTGTATACCTGAATAAACTTACTTACATACATACGAAAGGAATAATTTTCTAGTTACCCCCAGTAACACATTTTCTCTTATGTTAGATTAGAGAAAATGTTATTCTTGCAGTCACTTGTACAAGTTATCTGGCTCCCACATCTTATATTTATGTTTATTTATTCTATTGTGGGGTGTATTTATCATCTTTTTATGTTATGTATCATGTTTATTATATAATTTTGAAAAAAATTTCATGGATGGATTAATGAAAATGTGTATATTAACGTAATATATGACATTTAATGAGACTCAGTGAGTATTGTTATTATTATTATTTTTTATTATCACACTGGCCGATTCCCACCAAGGCAGGGTGGCCCGAAAAAGAAAAACTTTCACCATCATTCACTCCATCACTGTCTTGCCAGAAGGGTGCTTTACACTACAGTTTTTAAACTGCAACATTAACACCCCTCCTTCAGAGTGCAGGCACTGTACTTCCCATCTCCAGGACTCAAGTCCGGCCTGCCGGTTTCCCTGAATCCCTTCATAAATGTTACTTTGTTCACACTCCAACAGCACGTCAAAAATTAAAAACCATTTGTCTCCATTCACTCCTATCAAACACGCTCACGCATGCCTGCTGGAAGTCCAAGCCCCTCGCACATAAAACCTCCTTTACCCCCTCCCTCCAACCTTTCCTAGGCCGACCCCTACCCCGCCTTCCTTCCACTACAGACTGATACACTCTTGAAGTCATTCTGTTTCGCTCCATTCTCTCTACATGTCCGAACCACCTCAACAACCCTTCCTCAGCCCTGTGGACAACAGTTTTGGTAATCCCGCACCTCCTCCTAACTTCCAAACTACGAATTCTCTGCATTATATTCACACCACACATTGCCCTCAGACATGACATCTCCACTGCCTCCAGCCTTCTCCTCGCTGCAACATTCATCACCCATGCTTCACACCCATATAAGAGCGTTGGTAAAACTATACTCTCATACATTCCCCTCTTTGCCTCCAAGGACAAAGTTCTTTGTCTCCACAGACTCCTAAGTGCACCACTCACTCTTTTTCCCTCATCAATTCTATGATTCACCTCATCTTTCATAGACCCATCTGCTGACACGTCCACTCCCAAATATCTGAATACGTTCACCTCCTCCATACTCTCTCCCTCCAATCTGATATTCAATCTTTCATCACCTAATCTTTTTGTTATCCTCATAACCTTACTCTTTCCTGTATTCACCTTTAATTTTCTTCTTTTGCACACCCTACCAAATTCATCCACCAATCTCTGCAACTTCTCTTCAGAATCTCCCAAGAGCACAGTGTCATCAGCAAAGAGCAGCTGTGACAACTCCCACTTTGTGTGTGATTCTTTATCTTTTAACTCCACGCCTCTTGCCAAGACCCTCGCATTTACTTCTCTTACAACCCCATCTATAAATATATTAAACAACCACGGTGACATCACACATCCTTGTCTAAGGCCTACTTTTACTGGGAAAAAATTTCCCTCTTTCCTACATACTCTAACTTGAGCCTCACTATCCTCGTAAAAACTCTTCACTGCTTTCAGTAACCTACCTCCTACACCATACACTTGCAACATCTGCCACATTGCCCCCCTATCCACCCTGTCATACGCCTTTTCCAAATCCATAAATGCCACAAAGACCTCTTTAGCCTTATCTAAATACTATTCACTTATATGTTTCACTGTAAACACCTGGTCCACACACCCCCTACCTTTCCTAAAGCCGCCTTGTTCATCTGCTATCCTATTTTCCGTCTTACTCTTAATTCTTTCAATTATAACTCTACCATACACTTTACCAGGTATACTCAACAGACTTATCCCCCTATAATTTTTGCACTCTCTTTTATCCCCTTTGCCTTTATACAAAGGAACTATGCATGCTCTCTGCCAATCCCTAGGTACCTTACCCTCTTCCATACATTTATTAAATAATTGCACCAACCACTCCAAAACTATATCCCCACCTGCTTTTAACATTTCTATCTTTATCCCATCAATCCCAGCTGCCTTACCCCCTTTCATTTTACCTACTGCCTCACGAACTTCCCCCACACTCACAACTGGCTCTTCCTCACTCCTACAAGATGTTATTCCTCCTTGCCCTATACACGAAATCACAGCTTCCCTATCTTCATCAACATTTAACAATTCCTCAAAATATTCCCTCCATCTTCCCAATACCTCTAACTCTCCATTTAATAACTCTCCTCTCCTATTTTTAACTGACAAATCCATTTGTTCTCTAGGCTTTCTTAACTTGTTAATCTCACTCCAAAACTTTTTCTTATTTTCAACAAAATTTGTTGATAACATCTCACCCACTCTCTCATTTGCTCTCTTTTTACATTGCTTCACCACTCTCTTAACCTCTCTCTTTTTCTCCATATACTTTTCCCTCCTTGTATCACTTCTACTTTGTAAAAACTTCTCATATGCTAACTTTTTCTCCCTTACTACTCTCTTTACATCATCATTCCACCAATCGCTCCTCTTCCCTCCTGCACCCACTTTCCTGTAACCACAAACTTCTGCTGAACACTCTAACACTACATTTTTAAACCTACCCCATACCTCTTCGACCCCATTGCCTATGCTCTCATTAGCCCATCTATCCTCCAATAGCTGCTTATATCTTACCCTAACTGCCTCCTCTTTTAGTTTATAAACCTTCACCCCTCTCTTCCCTGATGCTTCTATTCTCCTTGTATCCCATCTACCTTTTACTCTCAGTGTAGCTACAACTAGAAAGTGATCTGATATATCTGTGGCCCCTCTATAAACATGTACATCCTGAAGTCTACTCAACAGTCTTTTATCTACCAATACATAATCCAACAAACTACTGTCATTTCGCCCTACATCATATCTTGTATACTTATTTATCCTCTTTTTCTTAAAATATGTATTACCTATAACTAAACCCCTTTCTATACAAAGTTCAATCAAAGGGCTCCCATTATCATTTACACCTGGCACCCCAAACTTACCTACCACACCCTCTCTAAAAGTTTCTCCTACTTTAGCATTCAGGTCCCCTACCACAATTACTCTCTCACTTGGTTCAAAGGCTCCTATACATTCACTTAACATCTCCCAAAATCTCTCTCTCTCCTCTGCATTCCTCTCTTCTCCAGGTGCATACACGCTTATTATGACCCACTTCTCGCATCCAACTTTTACTTTATTTATTTTTTTTTTTTTATTATCACACCGGCCGATTCCCACCAAGGCAGGGTGGCCCGAAAAAGAAAAACTTTCACCATCATTCACTCCATCACTGTCTTGCCAGAAGGGTGCTTTACACTACAGTTTTTAAAACTGCAACATTAACACCCCTCCTTCAGAGTGCAGGCACTGTACTTCCCATCTCCAGAACTCAAGTCCGGCCTGCCGGTTTCATATTCATATTCATATTCTCTTTTCTCCTTCCATAACTGATCATTTAACATTACTGCTACCCCTTCCTTTGCTCTAACTCTCTCAGATATTATTATTATTATCATTTCTAATATGGCGTCACTTGTGCAAGTCGTCTGCTACCACATCTCACATTTATGTTTATTTATTCTACTGTGGGGTGTATTTATCTTATTTATATGTTATGCATCGTGTTTATTATATAATTTTGAAAAAAATATCATAGATGGATTAATGAAAATGTGTATATTAACGTAATATACAACATTTAAATGACTCGATGATTATTATTATCATCACTAATATGACGTCTGGAGACATAAGACACTTACCGATTTTAATGTGTACCTGCACGCCAGCACAGTATGTAAGTTTATTTAGGTACAGGTATACATAAGTATAATTATCAGAGTATATATAAAATAACTTTTAAAAACATTTGAAATTTTGGAGTTTCCAGACAAAATGGAGAGACTTAGTGCTTACTAAGCTCACGGAGAATGTAAACAAACAGGGTGGGGCACGGTGACCGTATTAGAAAGTCAGGTGGGGGGAGCCGTATAGCGAGTTTTGGTCATAATTTGAAATGACCGTATTAGCGGAACGCCGTAAAGTGAAACGCCGTAAAGCGGGGCCCTACTGTAGTGTGTTCAACTAATGTACATATGTAATGCTCTGAAACAAATTTTAATTACCAACATTTTTTTTATTTACTTGATTATTCTTCTTTCAGCATACCAGCTGTATCCCACCAAAGCAGGGTGGCCCAAAAAGAATAACAAGTTTCTCTTTTTAACAGAAGGGGTTACTAGCCCCTTGTTCCTGGCATGTTAGTCACCTCTTATAACACGCATGGCTTACGGAGAAAGAATTGTTCCACTTTCCCACGGAGAATTTATCTTATTACCATACATAATTAACCCATTCACTGTCCCATCCATAGATCTATGTTATCGATGCCAGGGTCACTAACATAGATCTATGTTTTGAGCTTAGCTCCCTCAAAAACTGCAAGTGGCAAATTTTGACCTAGACATGAGAGAATGGGTCTATGCTGTATAAAAAAAAAAAGTTCCTGTTACACATGGTGCGATGGGAAAAGCAAAACTCTGACTTTGTGTTTGGTTTAAAATAGCAACTTTGAGATGTTTTCTAGCATAGTTTTTTATTGTTTTACTGACTGTTTCTTGCTTTCAATTGACAGAATGGAAGAAATACTACTGAAATAGAGGATTTTGGTTGGTTTCAGGACCAGAAGTAACATGAAATTGGGCTGAACTTAGCAGAATCATTAAATTTCTGACAATTTTCCTCAGAACAGTTGAGGCCCCCTACACCCCCTGAAGTCTATTTTACGGGATTTTACTAGGGCTGATTCAATTATTGGAACACTGTAAACCATGACCAATCATTCCTGGTTATGTTTTATTATTTGAGAAATAGGGTAAATCATCAATTTTTTGTAATGAGTAATTCAAAGTGGAGGGAAAGTGTTATATAAAACAGGAGAGGCCTGAGGACATGATTAATGAACAGGAAATGTTGCTTTAATACCTGGAATGTCTTGAGTGTTTATTTTAGACTCTTGTTTTTAATTTGTAATATGATGAATTTTATGTAAAATTGGCCAAATTACTGACTTCTGTGCACTTCATAGGGTAGGTAGTTCTGATAGTTGAATGGGCTGTTTCTTATGCTCAATCGATAGAAAGGAATACTACTGAAATAGCTAAGAATTTGGTCAAATTGGGTAATGGAATTAGCTTAAAATAGAACTTAAACTAGGCAAAACCACCAATGCATAAAGTGGACCCATGACAGCTAACTTTGTATCTGTGTAATTCCATAAGTTTTCCATCAAATTTCATATTTTTGGTGTCATTACCTTCAGAAAGTGATTATCTACTATCTCAGAAGAATTTTTTTTTAAATGCTGACACTGTGAGCACCTGTAATTTTGGGGCTTCTGACAGTGAAGGGGTTAAGGGGGGATTAAAGCATGCCCCCACCATCCCAAACCATGACCACAAGATGGGTCATCCTTTGCACTTGACCACATCCTTCAACTATCTAGGAAGTGATTCACTCGCATTCTTAAGGGTTTCATGGAGTAAACTTTCCCATGACTTGCAGATAGTGTTCTTCAGCCATGGGAATGGGCTGATATCCTTTCCTTCTCTATCACAGCCCCAGAGGTTCTCAATGGGGTTCCAGTTGGGCAAAATTTCTGGCTAATCAAAGAAGGGTACCATACAGTCACAAAACTGATGAACAACAATTTCACAGTGTGGCAAGGAGCACTGTCTTGCATAAATTTTTTTGCACCACACTAAATGAAAGATTCAGGCTAATGATCACAGAGCAATTCTAGGTATGTTTTTACAGTTAACATTAGTAGGGAAGTTTTTCTAGGCTTTTCTAAACATGCTTTTGGTGTGGGCATGTCATCAACTGTCCTCAGGGAACCGATGTAACCAAGTCCTCAATGAATGCTCATACACATCAATGGCTTCTACTATTTCCTTTGTTCTATAGCCTGCTTGATATAATCCAATGGTGTGTGATATTGTCTCATGTCAGCAACTCACTCCTGCCCATATTAATTTGCCAAAAGCCAAAAATATGTCTGAAAAACTTGACCCCTCAAAACCAAAGAGCTCAGGGGGATCCACAGACATAAAACTGTGCACCACACAAGCCTAGAAGGCACTTAGGATACAGCCAGTAAGTAGCCTTAGAAAATCCTGAGGCAGCCCATTACAGGTTGCCAAACCATACCACGGGCGGGGATAGAACCCGCGATCAGAGTCTCTCAAAACTCCAGACTGTCGCGTTATGGTTTGTTTGCAATCATGTCATTACGATTTCGTGAGACAAGTTGCCAAGCCAGAACAATTTTTTGTGTCATCCAAAAACCTACCTGGGTAGGATATTACCTAGGAAATTATAGTATGCCGGGCACCTTCCATCTGACATGCTTTAATGACAAGTACTGTTTATCCCTGTCTTTAATCCTGCTCCTTAATTTTAAATAATTTTCCATATATTTAATGTTTATCATATTAATACTTTTGGTTTTTATTCTGCTTGTATCATACTTATCATGCCCAGAATTAATATCTATTTTTTTTTTAATTTTACATAATTATTTGCTAAATTAATAAACAAACCAGCCCTACAACTATTATTTTATTAATAAGTAGTTATATTCCTAGTTTAAACCTGTCCAAATATTTTAGCACTTGTATGGCTTTTTTAAAATAAATTACTGGTATTATTAATACTGAGGGACCAATTCTGTACCTTATTTTTGCCACGACGACGAATATCTCTTATGAGGGAGAGCTGTGCCTCTGTCAAATCATATTTTGAGATGCGCTCATTGAATTCATCCATAGGTAGATTGATAATATCCTCACAGGAAATTGGAAGGTTCATGGCCCGCGCTCGTTTCTCATCCCGGGTCAATGTTCGTTCATGGTCATTTTTCCGATCTGAAAAAAGATACAAGACTTAGGTTAATGATTTTATAAACAAACTTATCTAATCATACATGTTAAAATGTACTTTCAATTCTACAGTTTTGATACAAAATTTGTAACTATTGTTAAGGCTTGGTATTAAGACCAGCAAAACTGAAAAAGTGAGCTAATACCCTGTACTTGTACAGGGGTTTTACAAGGGAAAATATTATGGAAGCTGTAAGAAATGTGATTGAAATGCATAATTGCAAAAATTAAAAATGCCATAAAAAATTATCAGGGGAAGTTATAAAAAGCTAGAGGTTAATGTGCTTTTTGTAACAGAAATAGGAAGGTCAGACAGTGTGTGCCTCCCAAGAGCTGGTGTTAGTGACATAGCAGGTTAGATAATATTATGTCAGGTAATGGGAACAAGCCCATTATCTGTCTTAGTGCTGGAAGGGCAGCAGACAGAAGCTGCTGGATAAGTGCAGGTCAGCCACAGATGTAGTCAGGTCTAAGAGAGGGATCCCAATCATATGTAGCATCTTGCCTAGAAGGGGAGTGGGCAATGAATGGATGTCTAGGGCAATTGGTATAAATTGCTGGCTAGACAGGTACTGCAAGGAACTTGCAATCCCATTCATTGATAACTGGGACAAATTCTATGGCAAACCTGATATGTATGCAAGGGATGAGGTTCATCTCTCTGGGGCTGGAGTGGTTGCATTAGCCAATTTGATTGAGGGAGTCAATGATGACTTGTCTAGGACTTTAAACCAACAGATTATAGAGGTATGGGCATTTGTGGGAAACAATCAGGCTGTAGTACTAGGGTTGAAACCAGCAGATATTACCAGGATACCCCAGGGATGTTTAAAAGACAATATTCAAAATAAAGTTGCTAGTAAAGGCAAAGCAATTGTTCAACAAGCAAAGAGAGATAGTATAGGGCAACAAGTGACTAGCTCCCTTAAGGTTTACTATACAAATAGTAGGAGTCTAAGAAATAAGATAGATGAGCTAAGATTACAGTTGACCCTCGGTTATCGGCCGCAATCCATTCCAGAAGGTCAGCCTAAAACCGTTCTAGACACCCAAAAATATTAACAAAAATTTTTTTTTTTAAAGATTAACTATAGTTTTACATATACAAAACACTGAGAACTAAATAAAATGACTAATGAAATGGATAAATGAACATTTAAATCACTTTTACCTTTATTGAAGAGTGTTGTTGGCATATGCAAAACGGCAAGGAGCGGAGAGGGAGGAGAGTTTACTGTTTGGAGACAGAACAAAATGCCTAAATATGACACTATTATCGACTCTACAGCTTATTTATCTATCACAATTCATCTAATATGATATAATAAACAATATTAATAACCTAGAAACATGATATATACATGTACTCTAGAATGAATAAAATATGTCATTATGTAGTGGTGGTGGTGTTGTTGTTGTTGGGTTTATAAGGGCCACTGACAGCATAAGCTGTACATATAGTGGTGGTGGCGGCGGCAGCAGAGGCCACCACCACTATTCACACTGAAACAATGTACGTAATTTATAAATAAGAAATATTTACACTTACCTTAGAGGAGATGCTGGCAATGGTTTAGGGTGGTGGAAGATACGCAGAGTGGGGTATATTGTCAGTGGTCCTATATACCTCCAATAACACTGGAGGAGTCAGTTTAGTGTCGTCCTTTTACTATCGCTTAATCGCTTAACTTACTTGCTACACTTTATTGCTGGCTGGTGCTATAGCCATTATCGACTCCTGCTGCTTTAGTATCGTACATATCGTAGAATCACTGAAGAAGGCACACTCTCTCCTCTCTCTTCCTCCTTTACTTTCGTACTTTGCTAGTTCTTTCTTTCTTGAATTCTATCATATTTCTCACTTTCTTTACCATAGGGGTGCCACTAGGAACTTTCTTTGGGCCTATGGTGGCTTATTTTGCAGTTGCACTCAATCAGTAACCACAAAAAGCAATGGATTATAGTGAAATGTTTGGATGAATGCATGGAATCTTCCTCACTTGCCCAGACACACAGCCAGACTGACTCACAAACGTGGCGGAGCAGCGGGTGAACGCGTCAAATACGGTCGATCTCCGAAATAACAGCTGATAACCAGGATAGAATTTCACCCAAAAAAGCGGACAAAAACTGAACTGGCCGATATCCGGAACTGTTAAACAGATTGATTGGTGATGCTGAAAGCTGGGTGCAAATGATAAACGTCTTCAGAGGCTTCTTTACTTTATTTGTAGTGTAGTGGTGGGTACACAGGCTTGTGTGTTGTGCCCATGGCACGGGTAGGCCATGCCCACGAGAGGGAACTAGTAGGCCTTGTGTCTTCCTGCTAGGCCGCTGTCAGAGTGAGAGCGTGTGGGACCAGCTTCCCACAGACCTGGAGCAGGCCCAGAGGGCAGCACCTTAGTGCCGCGAAATATGAACTAAGCTGGCAGACAGCATGTACTGTCTGTGCAGACAGTGCAGGCTGTCTACATTTGCTCGGCCACCTACTGGTGGCCACAATACTGGTGGTAAAAAAAACTCGGTCTCTCTCTCGTAGGAACAGGGCACAGAACACAAAATAAAAAACATATATATACATATGGACATGGAAAAAAAAGGGAAGAAAAAAACATGTGGGGTGTGCTAAACATCGTGGTCATAGGCAGCGAGCGTCAAAGGGCATCACTGCACGCCTTCCTGCGTCTGGACAGATACTGCAACACAAGAGACATCGCTGTGGCTGAGCTGTGACGTAACAGGGTACGGTCTCCTCTGGAACGGTGAAGCAGTCATCGTAGGAGTAGCTGCAGGTTTTCACTCAACCAGGGGCACGACATGCTGGTGCCCTCGGGTGAGGTGTCGTCAAAACTCGGCAGGACTTCTGGCAAGCGACTCAGGACACTTCTCGACTGGTACTGTCGCTGGGCTGTCACTGCCGGCGAGCGTGGAGAGAGTCGTGGAGCGAGTCGTGGCAGAGACGACTTGGCCAAACATCTGGGAGTTGTAACATCATACACCAGACTGCAGTGAGCGAGCTAGCAGTCAAAGTGACATCATCTTTGTGCAGGCTGCTCACTGAAGCTTGTGACATGAGGCTGACAGCACCTGCTGACAGGGCTAACTTGACGAGTGTCATTCTCTCGGCAGTTGGAGTTATAGCAGAGGTTAGTCTAAGCGTCCCAAGACTTGTTTCTCTACATATAACTGCACTCTGAAGGTGAAGTGAAACAAATCTCGATGGGAATCGTAGCAGGTACGATTCTGCAGAACGTCACGAGCGACGAGCATAAGAGCTTTCTGTACAAGGGGGCTCGGGCTCAGAGCTGACTGATATCAGCTGTCAAACGCACTGGTCACATCAGGTGACTTAGCACAGTGGTGCTACTCAGGTCTGGCTCAGGACCACTGGACACACGGGAAACTTCACACACACCCGCGGTACATACGGTACAACATGGCTTAAACTAGCAAAAGATGCTTTACTGTGCACAAAACTGATACTAAGCCATACACTAACATGTGAGAACACTGACTGAGAGGAATTAATTAGCACACGACATATATCTTCTCTCAATCTTCTCAACAATACTGAAATAATTACTAGAGCACTTGATGTGACATCATGTGATGTCAGGCGTGATGTCGCGAGGTGACGTCAGCAGACATCTCGAGGCGACGTCATGAAGTCGGGCAGCATCGTCGGTGACGTCAATGTGATGCGGGCAGCAGACCACAGCATGAGGCCTGGGACATCTGGCTCGGTAACCCACGTGGCTTGTAGATCCACGTGACCTTGCCCACACCCCACATGGCATCATGATCCACGTGGTGACATGATCTATGTGGCATGCTGATCCACATGGCTTGCTGATCCACGTGGCTTGCTGATCCTCGTGGCTTCGAGTAGCCTCGAGCACTCGGATACACAACTCTGGCAATGAATTCACACGAAAAACAGCAGAAAACACAGCAGAGGGAGTGATGCACATAGTGGTGGTAGGCTGGTGAGGTGTGAGGAGGGCGAGCGTGGGCGAGGCGAGGAAACGGCCACTTCCTCTCCCTCCTACAAACACGAGGAGTAACTCACACTGGACGCAGAAATCACCACAAAACTCACCTCTGGCTTGCTGAAACAGCTGTGCTGAGCTGAACAACAACAGCAACATACAAGTGATGCTGAACATGTGACTTAAGAAACAGCGTGGGACGCTGTGGCATGGGGTCACTGGGACACCACTTACAATTCTCGAAGAAATTCGGCAAATTTCGACTAGATCCTGCTTGTACCTGTGTCTGGATGCTGAAACGTGCAGACACGACATCAGGATAACTTGTTGAGAGACGGATGCTTCTTGCAAGGGGAGATGAAGTGAAGATGACTTCATTCCTTCCTTCCTCCGGGCAAACACAACTGCTGCGACCACCGCTTCCCACCAGTGTTTAATGAGATTAATTGGTGTTGCTGGTAGCGGGGAGTAAATGATAAACGTCTTCAGAGGCTTCTTTACTTTATTTGTAAAGTAGTGGTGGGTACACAGGCTTGTGTGTTGTGCCCATGGCCCGGGTAGGCCATGCCCACGAGAGGGAGAGAACTAGTAGGCCTTCCATCTTCCTGCTAGGCCGCTGTCAGAGTGAGAGCGTGTGGGACCAGCTTCCCACAGACCTGGAGCAGGCCCAGAGGACAGCACCTTAGTGCCGCAAAATATGAACTAAGCTGGCAGACAGCACGTACTGTCTGTGCAGACAGTGCAGGCTGTCTACAGAACAGCCGATAACCAAGGGTCCACTGTACTTGCAAGTGCAGGTAATATACACATTACAGTGGACCCCCGGTTTACAATATTATTTCATTCCAGAAGTATGTTCAGGTGCCAGTACTGACCGAATATGTTCCCATAAGGAATATTGTGAATTAGATTAGTCCATTTCAGGCCCCCAAACATACACATACAAATGCACTTACATAAATACACTTACATAATTGGTCGCACTGGGAGCTGATTGTAAACCGGGGATCCACTGTACGTATTGTTATAACGGAGACCTGGTTCAATTTGAAAGATAGAGAAATGCCTTCCGAATGCAACATACAGGGTTATAAACTATGTATTCCACACTGATAGGGTCAACAGGAAGGGTGGTGGAGTGGCGCTGTATGTCAGAGAGAATTTAAATTGTTGTGTTAGACGAGATACAGTGGACCCACCCTTTTGTCGATCTCTGTTATCGCTGATTTCCGTTTTTGCCAAGTTTTTTAATCAAAATATAAGTTCTGTTTTTGTTGATTTCCTGTTTTCACGGATGGTACGGAACCTGTCCAGTGCCCAGCACGCACACAAAGCCATCTCCCACACACATTCTCAGGCAGTGTCGTGTTGTTTCTCGGTGAGTGAACATATCCCACGAGGTCATACGAAACATTTCATAATAATCCATTTTTTTGGCACTTGTTTACTGTGTGACTGCTAAATAAGCCACCATGGGCCCAAAGAAAGCTCTTAGTGCCAGTTCTTTGGTAAAGAAAGTGAGGAACACAATAGAATTAAAGAAAGAAATCGTAGCAAAGCACGAGTCGATACAGGCTATAGCGCCAGCCAGCAATCAAGTGTTGCATTAACAGTGTAGCAAGTAAGTTAAGCGATTAATTGATAGAAAAAGGACAGAACGAACCTAACTCCTCCAATGGTGCTGGAGTTATATAGGGCTACTGACAACACCGCTGCCTCCACTACCACTATGTACGGCTTATGCTCTCAGTGGCCCCTATACACCCAACAACAACACAACACCACTTGTGACATACATAATGACATTTTTTTTCATTCTCGAGTATATGTCGTGTTTCTGTTATTATTGTTCATTATGTCATATTAGATGAATTGTGATAGATAAATAAGCTGTAGAGATGATATTAGTGTCATGCTGTAGAGATGATATTAGTGTCATACTGAAGCATATTGTCCTGTCTCCAACAATAAACTCGCCTCCCTCTCCCCTCCACCCCATCTGCCATACACCAACAAGTCTTTTCAATAAATGTAAGTGTGATGTTAAATGCTCATTTATACATTTTATTATTGCTTTATATTTATCTGTCATTCTTTTCTGCATGTAAATTTATATTTAAGCTAAAAAAATTTTTTTTTGTTAATACTTCCGGGTATCTGAAATGAATTAATTGGAATTACATTATTTCTTATAGGGAAAATGGTTTCAGTTTTTGCTGGTCTCTCTGGAACGGCTTAAACATGAGAACCGAGGGTCCACTGTACAATAGACCCTCATTTTTCATAAGGCTCGAAAGTCGTAATTTTCGGAAATCATAATTTTTTTTCATCAAAACACCGACTCGCAAATAGTCATCCGTCCGGGACGCATACACACGGTCCCGAGCCGCCTCACACTCCGTTCCCAGCCAATGTGCCATTGTTTATCAGTGAGGATGATCCCAGGAGTTCATACATTTCATAATATTCCATTCGTTTTAGTGCTTGCAACTGCTAAATAAGTCACCATGGCTCCAAAGAAAGCTTTTAGTGCCAGCTCTTTGGTAAAGAATGTGAGAAACACACATAATTTAAGAAAAAGTTTGTAGAAAAATACAAAAGTGGTGGTGTTAGAGTGGTAGCAGTTGTGATAGTGGTAGAGGGTGGAAGTGATGGTGGTAGAAGGTGGTAGTGATGGTGGTAGAGGGTGGTAGTGATGGTGGTAGAGGGTGGTAGTGATGGTGGTAGAGGGTGGTAGTGATGGTGGTAGAGGGTGGTAGCAGTTGTGATAGTGGAAGAGGGTGGTAGTGATAGTAGTAGAGGGCGCCTTCTTCCGTGATTCAGTGATTCTACTTAACTCCTCCAATGTTGTTGGAGTTATATAGGGCTACAGAAAACACCGCCGACTCAGCTGCTGCTTCACCACCATTATGGACGGCTTATGCTCTCAGTGGCCCTTATACACCCAACACCAACAGAACACCTCTTGTGACATACATAATGACTTATTTTATTCATTCTAGAGTATATTCCATGTTTCTATGTTATTAATATTGTTTATTATGTCACAAGTTGAATTGTGATAGATAAATAAACCGTAGAGTTGATATTAGTGTCATATTCTCCAACAATAAACTAGCCTCCCCCCCCCCTCTGCCCCATCTGCCATATACCAACAAGTCTTCAATAAAGGTAAGTGTGATGTTAAATGTTCATTTATACATTTTATTAGTGCTTTACATTTATTTGGCATTCTTTTCTGCATTTAAATCTATATTTAAGCTAGGGAAGTGACCCCTGAAGTGACCTAGAGTCCTTATGGAGGGGGACTCCCCTTCCAAACAATAACCTCTCTTCCCTCTCTCCTACTCCCTGTCTTCCATTCATCAACAACAGCCTTCAATAAAGGTAACCGTCATGTTGAATATTCATTCTTTTGTGCAAGTAAATCTAAGGTAAAAAAAAAAATAAAAAATTTTTTTTATACTTTTGGGTGTCTGGAACGAATTAATAGGATTTACATTATTTCTTATGGGGAAAATGGATTCGCAAATCGTCAATTTCAATAATAGTCACATTCTCTGGAACGGATTGATTACGAAAAACAAGGGTCCACTGTATTGCTGATTGTGAAAAGGATTTAGGAGTTCTGGTTAGCAGTAATCTGAAACCAAGACAACAGTGCATAAGTGTTTGCAATAAAGTTAACAGAATCCTTGGCTTCATATTAAGAAGTATAAATAATAGAAGTCCTCAGGCTGTTCAACTCTATATATCTTTATATCTTTGGTTAGGCCTTGTTTAGATTACGCTGCACAGTTCTGGTCACTGCATTACAGAATGGATATAGATACTGTACACTGGAAAACTTACAAAGGAAGATGACAAAGTTCAGCTGAATCTGCACTATCTAGAAAGGCATAGAATTAGGGGGGACATGACTGAGGTGTATAAATGGAAAACAGGAATAAATAAAGGGGATGTAAATAGCATGCTAAAAATATCTAGCCTAGACAGGACTCACAGCAATGGCTTTAAGTTGGAAAAATCCAGATTCAGGAAAGATATAGGAAAGCACTGGTTTGGTAATGGAGTTGTGGACAAGTGGAACAAATTCCCGAGTACCATCATAGAAGCTAAGACGTTGTATAGTTTTAAAAATAGGTTAGATAAATACATGAGTGGGTGTGGGTGGGTGTGAGTTGGACCTGACTAGCTTGTGCTGCTAGGTCAGATGCTGTGCTCCTTCCTTAAGTGAATGTGACCTGACCTGACTAGGTTAGGGCATTGGCTTAAGCCAGTAGGAGACTTGGACCTGCCTCGCATGGGCCAGTAGGCCTGCTACAATGTTCTTTCTTATGTATGTGACAGATACATTCCAGGCAATGGTGCTTAACCCTTAAACTTTCCAAGCAGATCTATGTTCACATGCACAGTGCTCCAAAAGTAGATCTACATTTTTTTTTCAACATATTTTCAAATATAACAAAAAAAAAAAGTAGATCAAAGTTTTTTTACACGTTTTCAAATGTAAAAAAGAAAAAAAGATTACATTTTTTACATACATGTACTTTCAAATGTTGAAAAAACGTAGATCTAAGTTTGTACAGCTTAAGGGTTAAAGCAAACCAAATTCAACAGGTAAAAAGCATAGGGTTATGTTCCAAGACCTTGAAAATTCCACATTTCTTAACTTTTTGCCAAAAAGTATAAGCCTACCAGACAAGCACCAAGGTGTCATATACAAACAAGAAATGAATTTGATCTAAAAACCTAGAACAAATAAAATTAAAAATTCAATCATAATCCCTATACAATTAACATAACCAGAATAAAAAAAAATCACATTTCTTGTTTTACCAATAAGTTATGAACACACCATATAGACAACCAAAAGCTATGCAACAACAAAAAAAATTATTTGGTCAAAAGACAATGTAGAAAAAATTTTGTCTAAAATTCAGTCAGAATCCTCATTCCCTTCACCACGAATCAACCATCCTGTCTCTTTGGATTTAAGGCCATAACAAAGTACGGTATTCAATGTAGATAAAACCAAGTGGTTTCCATTTGAGTTTTAAAAAAATCAGCAACATGAGCACTATAACTTGCCACCTGACTGATCTTCACAACTATGCTCATTTAATTTCTATCACATTTCTCCACAAAATGACATGCAGAATGCTGCAATACTGTAAAAGGAAATACAGGTCCACCATCACAAATCCGGCAATCAGTTATTCGGCACTAATTTTGGCTAGCATACTTTCAGATTTCCAGGGTCACCACACCAACCTGCTGGTACTGTTTGGTGGCGCTACTTGCTGCATAAGTCATAATTTCTTTTTCTCCATTTATTGTCATAACCTGCTTACTTTTAGCCCTAGCCATGGTTCCAATGAATAAAAGAAATGCTTCTTATTATGTAAACCACTGACACAGTACATTATCCATTAAAGATAAGGTGGCTTTGAAGCCACTGCCGGTTGCCATGAGCTCAGTCTCATGATGCAGGAGAATATGCTTTATTATTATGCTAATATCAACACTACAGCTTATTTGCCTATCACAGTTGATCTAATATGACATAATAAACAATATAAATAACATAAAACATGTTAAATACATGTACTCCAGAATGAATAATATTTGGCATAACACCGAGCAGTTCAACGGAGGTACGAAGAGGATATGGTATAAAAATACCATTCTCCTATCCCTGTCTTGGGGGCTTATATTAGAGAAAACGGAGTATAGCACAGGGCTATGATATACACTTGTACTGCACCATAAACTTGAAACACAAAAGTTATTTTCTCTGTATAGATTATCACACATAGCAGCATATGTGTAAAGAACCTAGGATAACCCAAAAAAGTCAACGTGGCTTATTTCTAGTACCTGGCTTGAGTTAGCCATACATGACTTTTGGTAAATATTCGATTCCCAGCCTGGGTAGAAACATTAGGCGTGTTTCTTTACACCTGTTGTCTATGTTTACCCATCAGTAAATGGGTACCTGGTTGTTAGCCGACTAGTGTGGGTGTTATCCTGGGACACTGACCTAATTTTCTTGAAATACTCTGCATAACAAGCAGCTTTCTATATAGAAGTATATCAGATGTCAGCTAGGCCTGTGTACCTTGTACATGTACGTGTAGTAAATATACTATTATTATTATTATTATTATATTATTATTTTCTCAGTTGTTTGTTGGGTTATCTTATTCAAACTTAGGCAATGTATGATGGAAAGATACTTCTTAACATACACCAAAAATGAAAGAAATCAGACCATAAATAGCGGAGTTCACTTCTCAGCCATTAGCGGCCGCTTAGCGGTATATTTTTATATGTTTTTTATGGTTACATTCTCATTTTTTCAGTCTCATTTGATAGAATGAAAGATACATTACAAAAATAGATATGATTTTGATTGCTTTCATGACGAAAAGTACCTTGAAATTGCGCTCACAGTAGCGAAAATGTTCTATTCTTTAACAATGCTCAAGAGTAAACAAACGGCGTCACCGTCCAATACCTGTCCACCTGTCAGTCCAAATTCCAATACAGAGTCAAGAATGGCTTGACATTATTTATACAATTATTACAATAATGCAGCAGTCTGCATAACCGTAAATCTTCTATTTTTTTGTGAATAAAAATTCAAAATGGAAAGCAAGAGTAATATAAGAGGGGCCTGTAGCCATGACTAATGAACAGAGAAAATGTTATTTTAGTGCCAGGAATATCTGCATTGTTTATTCTGGACCCTATTTTGAAATTGGCATCTGTTGAAATTTGTGTGAAATCGGCCAAATTGCCAATTTCTGATCACTTTATTGGGTAGTTGAAATAAGTGAATGGGTGGTTTCTTGTACTCAGTTGACAGACTAGAAGTAAATAAGTTTATTCAGGTATACACAAATACAGTTACATAGATTATTATACATAGCAGTGTATGTATACAGAACCTAGGATAACCCAAAAAAGTCAGACAAAGTGACTTATTTCCAGTACCTGGCTTGGGCTTGCCATATATGATTTTGGTAAATATTTTTTTTTCTAGGTTGTTTGTTGGGCTATCTCATTGAAACTTGGGCAATGTATGATGGAAAGATGCTTCTTAACGTACAACAAAAATAAAAATGACGGACGATAAATAAGGTAGTTCACTTCTCAGCCATCAGCCGCCTCTTTGCAGTATATTTTCGTATGGTTTTTATGGTTGTATTCTCATTTTTTTGGACTCATTTGATAGAATGGAAGATATATTACAGAAATAGACATGATTTTGATTGCTTTCATGATGAAAAGCACCTTGAAATTGAGCTCAAATTAGTGGAAATGTTCGATTTTTGCCAATGTTCAATGAACTTTTTGTAAGTCAAGTTGGTTAATTTTATTAAGTGTATTCTAACCTATCCACTCTGTAATCCGGCACACTACAGGTCCCAATGATGCCGGATTTGTGATGGAGGACCTGTACTATATACATGGATGGCTACTTAGAGTATTAAAGAACTTTTATATTATACTGGATACAAATAACGTTAGTATTAAACATTCTTTTGAAACCCTTGTTTTTTGCCTTGTAATTCAACATTCGGTTTAAAGTTGCCATAGTAATGCCCTCATTTCTTGGAACCAACTCGAAATGTTTATTAAGACATGCTTGTACTCTGTGGGCATCAAAAACACAAACCCTTTCTCAAAGTAATAGCTCTTTCCTCTAGCAACACAAGTATTGCAGTAATACTATATTTACACATAACAATTTCTTTCTTATTCTTTTATGGTACTGGCTCCTTACCCTTGCTTTGTTTCTTCTCTTCTACCTTCTCATTTTCATGTTGTTCAGAACAGAAACCCTTATTCTTTCTACTCTCTTTTTTTCACATTGCAAAAAAATTAGTAAGCTTCATTTCCATGATAGTCTAACTTACACAATTCTGTGACATGCTTTTCAGGTAATTCTTAGACATTGAAAAAGCTGGGTGAAAATTTTACATTCTGCTTTCCTAGATGGGCAGACCCAAGAGGCAACAGATATCAAAGATACAAATGAATAGAAGCGAAACACATTGACAAGATTGCTACAAGGAAAATTGGATGAAGACACACAAGACTGATACAAGAAGAAATTGGGGAGGGGGAAAGGAAACAGAAAGGATGATACAAGAATATGAAAGGGGGAGACTACACACTAATACAAGGGGAAAGTGAGGGGAAAGAGAAAAAGCTGATAAACGTATGCAAGAAAGACAAAGTAACATAAAAGGAATCTCCTTTGCCCACAACAGACACTTGCATACCATGCTGCTTCATGAATTCCAAACTACCACTACAAAATTTTCAGTGGTGACAATGCCCATTCTAAGCCATCAAACACATCCCTCTCGCCCAAAATGCAGAAACTTTAGACTCGCTATACAGTGGACCCCCGCATAACGATCACCTCCGAATGCGACCAATTATGTAAGTGTATTTATGCAAGTGCGTTTGTACGTGTATGTTTGGGGGTCTGAAATGGACTAATCTACTTCACAATATTCCTTATGGGAACAAATTCGGTCGGTACTGGCACCTGAACATACTTCTGGAGTGAAAAAATATCGTTAACCGGGGGTCCACTGTATATGAAAAAGCCTGTGTTGCAAAGATCTCCCATATATTAACCTCCCTCTCTAGAAGAGCTTTGAGTTTTCTTAGTCTCACAGCTTGGCTCCAGGCCAGGCCTGTCTGTTAATAAAGTCAGTACATCACTGGGGGACAGTTTTATTTCCACTGGGGGGTCCTTCAATCTTCTTGCCCAGGATGCGACCCACAACAGTCTACTAACACTCAGGTACCTACTTACAGCTGAGGAACAGGGGCAATAGGTGTAAGGAAACATGCCCAACATTACATCCATGCCAGGGAGAAAATGACAAAACCTGAGCATAGTACATGAGCATAGGATGCTATTAACTGAGCCACAAGGTATCATATCTCTGGTTAAATCCACTTGTAAGAGATGTATCATATACCCTAGAAAAAGTATTTTCTATCTATACTGTGTTATAAACTAACTTGATGCATTCCACATGTTCAATACAAAATTCAATAAAGTCAATAACACTCCTATGTTTCCAAGCACACAATTTCCTTTTTATGTCTTTATCCTCCTCTTTTTTTTATACTTTCTAACATCTTAACAAATTTTGGTAATTCATCTTCCTCTCAATAATTTAATTCATTCTTAACCCTTTCAGGGTCCAGACACCCCTGATCTGAAACCTCTCCACAGGGAGAGTAATAAAAACAAAAAGTACAAAATTTGATGGAAAACTGACAAAATTACGCTATTGTGAATTTTACCATATCAGTGATATTTACGTAATGGTAATTTTGCCCACTTTGAGGCCTATTTTAGGCCAATTACACTGTTCCAGTTGACAAAATTCTTAGCTATTTCACTAGTATGCCTTCTTTTTTATCGAGTGAGCACAGGTAACCACCCAATCAACTATTTCAACTGCCCTATAAAGTGATCAGAATTTGGTAATTTGGCCAATTTGACAAATTTCAAAAAAGAAGCCAGAATAAACCATGCAGGCATTCCTGGTACTAAAATAACATTTTCTCTGTTCATTAGTTATGTTTACAGGCTTTACATATAAATTTCATTTTGATTTTTTATTCACACAAAAAATAGAAGATTTACTGTTATGCAATATTGTTATAAGTGTATAAATAATATCAGTGCATTCATGAATGCATATTAAACCCACCAGTTATGTGTACTGGACGTGTGCTGCGATTTGTTTTGAACATCGGCAAAAATCAAACATTTCACTACTTTGAGCTCAATTTCAAGCTATTTCGAGTCCTCAAAACCACCTCTATTTCTGTAATATATCTTCCATTCTATCAAATGAGACCAAGAAATCGAGAATATAACCATAAAAACCATACAAAATTACATTGCAAAGTTGCCGTTTTAAATAAAAAACACAGTTGCAGTTATTTTTTCCTCATTGTGCACTGTGTGCTGCAAGATTTATTTTATATAGTGCACACTTACTGCATCGACCCATTCTGTCATATTTAGTCCCAAATTCACAGCTCACAGTTTATTTGAGCGAGCTGAGCTCATCACGTAATACTACAGCACAGACCTTGAAAGGGTTAACTACTGAAAATAAATAAGGGTGGTTGTACTTATTATAAATGTGCTCCATAAGGTTCTGTATGCCGTACACATTCAAATTGTCATTGAGGTGCTTGATCATATACATACAAAATATGGGCCTTATCAGGAGTCTTATCAGTTTGTATACTGTGGCCTTGAACACAAACCTTAAAAAATAAAACTCTTATATAGGAGTGTACCATAATTCTTATAGAAAACAACAACAAAAATTAATACTTGTCATAGCAGCAAATTCTTAAGGTAGAGAAGGGCAAACTCAAAAGTGTTTTTCAATATGTATACAGTAATAAAAATCTGAGTAAAGCACTACACAGATAGCATTTTGTTTATGCAGAATATTGAAACATCAAAACAATTATCTATCCTACATAGTGTTTAACTTTCACATTTGTCCATGTTGCTGCTTAACAGCAACAAAATTTACTGAACCATTTATATAAAACACACAGTAAACTATACAGTATATTACTTCTTTGTTTATCTCTTGCAGTAGGTCTTGACAGCCCTGATGGACCCTCTGGAGACATGTGATATGTGTGATTATGTTGGACATGTTCCACTCCAGAGCCAGACACCTCTAGAAGGAAAAAAATATTTAAAAAATAACAAATAATACAAATCATGGAAATAATACCTTAAAAGAATTAAGCATTAATATACTGAACACAGCACATAAAACAGGTTATTAATGTACACTTACATCTAAAAACAGCAGCATATCACACATGTACATACATTTTTGGACCAACTTTTATCAACAATATGAGCAAACCACATATGCATTTAAAAACTTACTTAAGACCTAATGAGTACTGGAAGAAGGCCTACATAATCCATATACATATGTACCATTTAAGAAATATTTTCATGTGTCATTCTGACACTTGCTATTTATTTGCAATTCTCTTGTTTAATGTGTTGATGCTGTAGCCTTCCTTATCTATTTTCTTGCATCCTTTCATGATCATACACCTATATGGTTATCGTAACATAGGATTGATTAAACCGCCTCACTACTGTATTTAACATATCTGGTTACGTATACAGCTTCCACACTGCACAGGAGGGCCTCAAGTATTCGGCACCCTCTTTTTGGTCTTCCACTTTTTGTTAGATTTCAACTGAGCCATTGTTCATTATGTTAGGTGCTTTACAGGTTTTTCCACCGTTTTCGCATAACAGCTGCACAAGGGAAGGCTGACTGGCACTATATTTTAAGGCAGGTATTGTAATTTCTGTGTATCATACTTTTATTTTTTTATGCCTAGTTGTATTGAGAACTTAATATATTACATATAATGTAAACACGGCATGTCATTTTAGACACTTCTGACATCAAAAAAACTTTTCCACCATCTGGCAATTTTTGTTTATTGCACAGGGTCAGGAACCTAAGACATACAAATGGGGCCCTCCTGTATGACAGAAAAGTGGAAGAACTGATAGTTTCTATATAGTGAATTCAACAAGTTGTAAAAGGCAACTAAAATGCCAGGGGTAGCAAGGGGCTAGTAACCTCTTCACCTGTATAAATTACCAAGTGTAAAAAGAAAAACTATTGGGGGGGGGGCACCCTGGCCCAGTGGGAGACAGCCGGTGTGTCCCCCCCAAAAAAAAAAAAAAAACTGTGAACATCAATGTTGAATATGGCTATACAGTGGAACCTCTACTTGCGAGTTTAATCCGTTCCATGACCTTCTTCGGAACTGGATTTGCTCGTTTGAAGAGTCAATTTTCCTCATTTAAATTAATTGAAATGCAATTAATCCGTTCCAGTGGAATTCTGTACTTCAATAATTTTGCTAATATCAACTCTATGGCTTATTTATCCATCAGAGTTCATCTAATATGACATAACAAACAATATAAATAACATAGAAACCTGATATATACTCTAGAATGAACAAGATATGTCATTATACATGTGGCAGCAGCGGCAGCCGACAAGAGTTTGTCTGGAGACAGGACAAAATACTCCTTGAATATTTCGCTATCAACTCTACAGCTTATCTATCTATCACAGCTCATCTAATATGAAACAATAAACAATATAAATAGCATAGAAACCTGATATATACTCCAGAATGCATAAACTGTCATTATGTAACAGGTGGAGGCAGCCACAACCACTCCCTCTTTGTTGTGGTAAACACTGCCATCTAGTGACGGCCTTTTGAAGTCGTCTATTATTATTATGTAGTACATTATTATTATATATGTATTATTATTATACGTCTCATAAACACGTCTCATAAACACGCTAGATAACAGGGATATCTTGCTACTCCAACTTACACTTTGGTCACACATCACAGACACGCACATGCATATATATATACATACATCTAGGTTTTTCTCGTTTTTCTACATAGCTCTTGTTCTTCTTTATTTCTATTGTCCATGGGGAAGTGGAAAAGAATCTTTCCTCCGTAAGCCATGCGTGTCGTATGAGGCGACTAAAATGCCGGGAGCAATGGGCTAGTAACCCTTTCTCCTGTAGACATTTACTAAAAAAGAGAAGAAGAAAAACTTTATAAAACTGGGATGCTTGAATGTGCGTGGATGTAGTGCAGATGACAAGAAACAGATGATTACTGATGTTATGAATGAAAAGAAGTTGGATGCCCTGGCCCTAAGCGAAACAAAGCTGAAGGGGGTAGGGGAGTTTTGGTGGGGGGAAATAAATGGGATTAAATCTGGAGTATCTGAGAGAGTTAGAGCAAAGGAAGGGGTAGCAGTAATGTTGAATGATCAGTTATGGAAGGAGAAAAGAGAATATGAATGTGTAAATGCAAGAATTATGTGGATTAAAGTAAAGGTTGGATGCGAGAAGTGGGTCATAATAAGCGTGTATGCACCTGGAGAAGAGAGGAATGCAGAGGAGAGAGAGAGATTTTGGGAGATGTTAAGTGAATGTATAGGAGCCTTTGAACCAAGTGAGAGAGTAATTGTGGTAGGGGACCTGAATGCTAAAATAGGAGAAACTTTTAGAGAGGGTGTGGTAGGTAAGTTTGGGGTGCCAGGTGTAAATGATAATGGGAGCCCTTTGATTGAACTTTGTATAGAAAGGGGTTTAGTTATAGGTAATACATATTTTAAGAAAAAGAGGATAAATAAGTATACAAGATATGATGTAGGGCGAAATGACAGTAGTTTGTTGGATTATGTATTGGTAGATAAAAGACTGTTGAGTAGACTTCAGGATGTACATGTTTATAGAGGGGCCACAGATATATCAGATCACTTTCTAGTTGTAGCTACACTGAGAGTAAAAGGTAGATGGGATACAAGGAGAATGGAAGCATCAGGGAAGAGAGAGGTGAAGGTTTATAAACTAAAAGAGGAGGCAGTTAGGGAAAGATATAAACAGCTATTGGAGGATAGATGGGCTAATGAGAGCATAGGCAATGGGGTCGAAGAGGTATGGGGTAGGTTTAAAAATGTAGTGTTGGAGTGTTCAGCAGAAGTTTGTGGTTACAGGAAAGTGCGTGTGGGAGGGAAGAGGAGCGATTGGTGGAATGATTATGTAAAGAGAGTAGTAAGGGAGAAAAAGTTAGCATATGAGAAGTTTTTACAAAGTAGAAGTGATGCAAAGAGGGAAGAGTATATGGAGAAAAAGAGAGAGGTTAAGAGAGTGGTGAAGCAATGTAAAAAGAGAGCAAATGAGAGAGTGGGTGAGATGTTATCAACAAATTTTGTTGAAAATAAGAAAAAGTTTTGGAGTGAGATTAACAAGTTAAGGAAGCCTAGAGAACAAATGGATTTGTCAGTTAAAAATAGGAGAGGAGAGTTATTAAATGGAGAGTTCGAGGTATTGGGAAGATGGAGGGAATATTTTGAGGAATTGTTAAATGTTGATGAAGATAGGGAAGCTGTGATTTCGTGTATAGGGCAAGGAGGAATAACATCTTGTAGGAGTGAGGAAGAGCCAGTTGTGAGTGTGGGGGAAGTTCGTGAGGCAGTAGGTAAAATGAAAGAGGGTAAGGCAGCCGGGATTGATGGGATAAAGATAGAAATGTTAAAAGCAGGTGGGGATTTAGTTTTGGAGTGGTTGGTGCAATTATTTAATAAATGTATGGAAGAGGGTAAAGTACCTAGGGATTGGCAGAGAGCATGCGTAGTTCCTTTGTATAAAGGCAAAGGGGACAAAAGAGAGTGCAAAAATTATAGGGGGATAAGTCTGTTGAGTATACCTGGTAAAGTGTATGGTAGAGTTATTATTGAAAGAATTAAAAGTAAGACTGAGAATAGGATAGCAGATGAACAAGGAGGCTTTAGGAAAGGTAGGGGGTGTGTGGACCAGGTGTTTACAGTGAAACATATAAGTGAACAGTATTTGGATAAGGCTAAAGAGGTCTTTGTGGCATTTATGGATTTGGAAAAAGGCGTATGACAGGGTGGATAGGGGGGCAATGTGGCAGATGTTGCAGGTGTATGGTGTAGGAGGTAGGTTACTGAAAGCAGTGAAGAGTTTTTACGAGGATAGTGAGGCTCAAGTTAGAGTACATAGGAAAGAGGGAAATTATTTCCCAGTAAAAGTAGGCCTTAGACAAGGATGTGTGATGTCACCATGGTTGTTTAATATATTTATAGATGGGGTTGTAAGAGAAGTAAATGCGAGGGTCTTGACAAGAGGCGTGGAGTTAAAAGATAAAGAATCACACATAAAGTGGGAGTTGTCACAGTTGCTCTTTGCTGATGACACTGTGCTCTTGGGAGATTCTGAAGAGAAGTTGCAGAGATTGGTGGATGAATTTGGTAGGGTGTGCAAAAGAAGAAAATTAAAAGTGAATACAGGAAAGAGTAAAGTTATGAGGATAACAAAAATATTAGGTGATGAAAGATTGGATATCAGATTGGAGGGAGAGAGTATGGAGGAGGTGAATGTATTCAGATATTTGGGAGTGGACGTGTCAGCGGATGGGTCTATGAAGGATGAGGTGAATCATAGAATTGATGAGGGGAAAAGGGTGAGTGGTGCACTTAGGAGTCTGTGGAGACAAAGAACTTTGTCCTTGGAGGCAAAGAGGGGAATGTATGAGAGTATAGTTTTACCAACACTCTTATATGGGTGTGAAGCATGGGTGATGAATGTATACTAAACAATAAAGAAAAGCATGCAACATATATACAGAAGAATAATTATAATAATATGCAACAAAATAAGTCTAGGGAATACATATCTCATTCACAATTTCCATACTATAATTTGAGTTAGTTTTATAAAGTTTTTCTTCTTCTCTTTTTTAGTAAATGTATACAGGAGAAGGGGTTACTAGCCCATTGCTCCCGGCATTTTAGTCGCCTCATACGACACGCATGGCTTACGGAGGAAAGATTCTTTTCCACTTCCCCATGGACAATAGAAAGAAATAAAAAAGAACAAGAGCTATTTAGAAAAAGGAGAAAAACCTAGATGTATGTATATATATATATATGCATGTGCGTGTCTGTGAAGTGTGACCAAAGTGTAAGTAGGAGTAGCAAGATATCCCTGTTATCTTAGCGTGTTTATGAGACAGAAAAAGAAAACCAGCAATCCTACCATCATGTAAAACAGTTACAGGTTTCTGTTTCACAGTCATCTGGCAGGACGGTAGTACTTCCCTGGGTGGTTGCTGTCTACCAACCTACTACATTTATGAAGGGATTCAGGGAAACCGGCAGGCCGGACTTGAGTCCTGGAGATGGGAAGTACAGTGCCTGCACTCTGAAGGAGGGGTGTTAATGTTGCAGTTTAAAAACTGTAGTGTAAAGCACCCTTCTGGCAAGACAGTGATGGAGTGAATGATGGTGAAAGTTTTTCTTTTTCGGGCCACCCTGCCTTGGTGGGAATCGGCCAGTGTGATAATAAAAAATAATAATAAAATAATTTGAGTTACTGTACCTGGAACTAATTTAGCAAAGGTGTTGAAGAAACTGAACGTCTCTCGCACTTTTGGCTGGCATATAGCTGGTGGGCTATCTTCACTCCCACCCATCCTGCCCATCAACTTAGATCATAACTGAATGACAGGTTTACCCACCACAATTTTCTAAGAATTTATCAATGTAAAAACATCACTCCACTATATGGCACCTCACTGGCTGAGGGCCAATTCTAAGGAACTTCACTAAATTATGGCATGATCTTTTAGTCTCCTTCACTGAGAGGAACTTCATAAAATTATATAACCTATTAAATTTTGTACTCTTAAAGATGGGAATTTACTTTACAGATTCCATCAATTTCACCATAAATTTATCAATATTAACACTAAGGCATTATAAGGCACCATTCAAGCTCACGTGACTATCTACTATAACCTGTAAATTACATGATGATACATTAATGAAAAACTAGTTTTCTAAATAGATTCCCAAAAGTAAAAAAAAAATCTGAAATAGCTAAACAGACTTACAAGTTCTATTAATTTATGTCAAAACTAGTTGTACTAAAGGATTAAATTGGTAGTGGTGGGCACCATACAACCATCAGATGCAAAGTTGATGATTATAAGATGGGTGGGCACTTTCTGGTGTATAATCACAGTGGTGTTGATGGTTGCCTCCTGATATATGCTCACAGGTGTCAGTGCCTCCTGGTATATGCTCATAAATGTAGGTGCCTTCTAATATATAACTAAAGCACAGTGGGGGAGTGCCTCCTGGTATATACTCACAAATATAAGTGCCTTCTAATATATAATAAAAGGGCAGTGAGGGGTGCCTCCTGATATGTATATGCTTACAGGTGTGGACACCTGGTAGTTGTATATGATCACAGGGCAGTATAGGGCACCTCTTTATGCAAGTCCACAGATATGGCACCTGCTATATAACTGTAGGCGTGGTATATAATGACAGGTGGGGAAATCCTGGTATATCACAGTGTAACATGGGCACCTCCTGGTATATAATCACGGCAATGTGGGCACCTCCTGGTATATAATCACGGGGTAGTGTGGGCGTCTTGTTATATAACAGGTGTTGGCACCTCTTTTATATAATCACAGGGTAGTGTGGGTACCTCCTTATATACACTTATGGCAGTGTGGGCGTCTCCTAGTACATAGATCAATTGTGTGGGCACCTAGTATATAATCACAGGTATGGGCACCTCCTAGTGTACGAGGGCAGGTATGAGCACCTCCTGGTATATGCTGACAGGTGTGGGCACCTCTTGGTATATGCTGACAGGTGTGGGCACCTCCTGGTATATGCTGACAGGTGTGGGCACCTCCTGGTATATGCTGACAGGAGTGGGCACCTCCTGGTATATGCTGACAGGTGTGGGCACCTGGTATATGCTGACAGGTGTGGGCACCACCTGGTATATGCTGACAGGAGTGGGCACCTCCTGGTATATGCTGACAGGTGTGGGCACCTCCTGGTATATGCTGACAGGTGTGGGCACCTCCTGGTATGATGCACTCATACCAAGAGGCTGACTCACGCCACATCACCCATGATGGTGAGCACAAAGTCTAAGTCAATTCACCTCGCGGGTTTTCCTCCGTCGCGGCTTCCTCCTAACACAGCCCAGGGCCGCCTACACTTCTCACACACTGCCCCACTGCACCAACACCATAATAAAGTGCCACACTTGTGCAATATAAAGCTCACACGGGCCTGCAACACGCAACAAAGGTCGTGCACTGCGCAACGTCCTCTTCAACATTGTTTACCACGGCTCATGCTAAGGTTACCAACACACTTCATTTCCCATCCATATTTAAAGTTTTTACCGGCGGAAACTCCGTCTTTGACATATAAATTCGTAAACGCAGACTTTTAATACTGCCGATTCTCGTGGAAGAAAAAGGACAAATGGAAATATTTATGAGGAAAAAGTTTATATAAATGTGAAGGGAGAGTGAGGTGCGCGCCATCTACCAGCCCGGAGGGGAACTACACTTATGCTGTGTCACCCTCACTAGTCTCCTTCCACACTAGTAAGTTAGTTATAGTTTAGTTTAGTTAGTTAGCTTGTTAGTTTTAGGTACTCAGTCAGTTAGTTATGGCCTAGTTTGGTTAGTTGTAGTTATAACCCATTTTGTTTAGTCAGTTTAGTTTAAAATTAGGGAATGGAATGCGTTACCTAATCATGTCAAGGCCGCTCTTAATATAAAGCAATTTAAGAATAGACAGATATATACTTAGTGAATGAAGTTACAGAAAGGTTAAAATGTTCATAATTGGTTTATTAATCTGATGTGCATTTTGTAAAACTGACATATATATATATATATATATATATATATATATATATATATATATATATATATATATATATATATATATATTCTTCCTTGAGGCCTTTTTATCCACTTCTCCGAGGCTAGGGGTCCCACAATTTACACCAGAGGTGGACCCCTTATATATATATATATATATATATATATATATATATATATATATATATATATATATATATATATATATATATATATATATATTATAATAAAAAAGAAGCGCTAAACCAACAAGGGTCATACAGCGCCGCCGGGCTGGAAAGAAGATACATGTATAAACAAAGTTTTCCAGTGGGCAACGGAAAACAATATGATGTTCAATAAGGACAAATTCCAACTACTCCGTTATGGAAAACTGAAGGGGATAATAACTAGAACAGAGTATACTACAAACTTTGGCCATACAATAGAGCGGAAAAATAATGTAAGGGACCTGGGAGTAGTAATGTCTGAGGATCTTACTTTCAAGGCTCACAACAGTGCCACAATCACAAGTGCAAAGAAAATGATAGGATGGATAATGAGAACATTCAAAATGAGAGATGCCAAGCCAGTGATGATCCTTTTCAAATCACCTGTTCTCTCTAGGCTAGAATACTGCTGTACATTAACATCAACGTCCAAAACAGGCAAAACTGCAGATCTAGAGATGCGATTGATACAATGTTATGGTCCTTGAAGGTGAGATCCTCCGACATGATCACTCCCAGGTCTTTGACGTTGGTGTTTCGCTCTATTTTGTGGCCAGAATTTGTTTTGTACTCTGATGAAGATTTAATTTCCTCATGTTTACCATATCTGAGTAATTGAAATTTCTCATCGTTGAACTTCATATTGTTTTCTGCAGCCCACTGAAAGATTTGGTTGATGTCTGCCTGGAGCTTTGCAGTGTCTGCAATGGAAGACACTGTCATGCAGATTCGGGTGTCATCTGCAAAGGAAGACACGGTGCTGTGGCTGACATCCTTGTCTATGTCGGATATAAGGATGAGGAACAAGATGGGAGCGAGTACTGTGCCTTGTGGAACAGAGCTTTTCACCGTAGCTGCCTCGGACTTTACTCTGTTGACGACTACTCTCTGTGTTCTGTTAGTGAGGAAATTATAGATCCATCGACCGACTTTTCCTGTTATTCCTTTAGCACGCATTTTGTGCGCTATTACGCCATGGTCACACTTGTCGAAGGCTTTTGCAAAGTCTGTATATATTACATCTGCATTCTTTTTGTCTTCTAGTGCATTTAGGACCTTGTCGTAGTGGTCCAATAGTTGAGACAGACAGGAGCGACCTGTTCTAAACCCATGTTGCCCTGGGTTGTGTAACTGATGGGTTTCTAGATGCGTGGTGATCTTGCTTCTTAGGACCCTTTCAAAGATTTTTATGATATGGGATGTTAGTGCTATTGGTCTGTAGTTCTTTGCTGTTGCTTTACTGCCCCCTTTGTGGAGTGGGGCTATGTCTGTTGTTTTTAGTAACTGTGGGACGACCCCCGTGTCCATGCTCCCTCTCCATAGGATGGAAAAGGCTCGTGATAGGGGCTTCTTGCAGTTCTTGATGAACACAGAGTTCCATGAGTCTGGCCCTGGGGCAGAGTGCATGGGCATGTCATTTATCGCCTGTTCGAAGTCATTTGGCGTCAGGATAACATCGGATAGGCTTGTGTTAATCAAATTTTGTGGCTCTCTCATAAAAAATTCATTTTGATCTTCGACTCTCAGTCTGGTTAGCGGCTTGCTAAAAACTGAGTCATATTGGGACTTGAGTAGCTCACTCATTTCCTTGTTGTCATCTGTGTAGGACCCATCTTGTTTAAGTAGGGGCCCAATACTGGACGTTGTTCTCGATTTTGATTTGGCATAGGAGAAGAAATACTTTGGGTTTCTTTCGATTTCATTTATGGCTTTTAGTTCTTCCCGCGATTCCTGACTCCTAAAGGATTCTTTTAGCTTAAGTTCGATGCTTGCTATTTCTCTGACCAGTGTCTCCCTACGCATTTCAGATATATTGACCTCTTTTAGCCGCTCTGTTATTCTTTTCCGTCGCCTGTAAAGGGAGCGCCTGTCTCTTTCTGTTTTACATCTACTCCTCCTTTTTCTTAGAGGAATAAGCCTTGTGCATACATCGAGTGCTACCGAGTTAATCTGTTCTAGGCATAAGTTGGGGTCTGTGTTGCTTAGTATATCTTCCCAGCTTATATCGGTTAGGACTTGGTTTACTTGGTCCCACTTTATGTTTTTGTTATTGAAGTTGAATTTGGTGAATGCTCCCTCGTGACTAATCTCCTTATGTCGGTCTGGGGCTCCGCGCATACATGACTGAACCTCAATTATGTTGTGATCTGAGTATATTGTTTTTGCACGTATAAGTTCTGTCAAGCACCTTATCTACTGGGAGTGCCTGGAAGCACTTGACTTGTACTCATTGGAACTGTGGAAAATTACATTTAGCTGAATGTATCATTATTTACATAACAGTAAATGAACAAAGATAATTATTATTTATCAGTTAGACAAGTAGGAATTTGGGACACCTAGGTCGCAAAAAATGTCCCCCTTCGATACCTACCACTGTCATATCCACAAGTTGCTCTGGACCTATTAATTACAAATGACCAGGAATGCTGGTAAATATATAAATTTGTGGACTGTATATTAAATTAAAAAATTATTATATATAAATACATATACATAACAGAAGGAGAATATCTTAAAATCATAACACTCACCAATTTGACTGGAGATTAATGTGTCATGTACAGGACCCCCCCTTTTGCCTACATTTATGAAAATTTTACTGGCCAGAAATTAAAAATAAATTAGACAGCTTATCTGAGGTTCCTGGAGTTGTCCTGTCCTGTCGCCTGATACTCAAATTATGCAGGAATGCACATCCAACAATTTCGCCTCCTATTTGAGAGGTGTCAGCCCAATTTTAGCCTCTAGAGCACGAAAATTCCTTCCCATTATTCACAACGTGTTATTCAATTCAAACAAAAATGGCGACTCTCCTTCTGGGCAGATGCAGGCTTTCCGTTTTCTATGACATAAATATTGTTAATTACAGTATGGCCATCTATTTACATATAACTACTGTATTTCTGGAAAATATATACAGTATTTTCCACAGGAACACAGGAGAGAGAGATATATCATAATCTACACTTGGAAAATCCTGGAAGGAATGGTCCCATATCTACACATAGAAATCACTCCCTACAAAAGTAAAAGACTGGGCAGGCGATGCAAAATACCCCAAATTAAAAGTAGGGGTGCCATTGGTACACCAAGAGAAAACACCACAAGTGCTCAGGGCCCAAGACTGTTCAACAGCCTCCCACCAAGAATAAGGGGAATTACCAATAAACTCCTGGCTGCCTTCAAGAGAGAGTTGGACAGATACCTAAAGTCAGTGTCGGATCAGCCGGGCTGTGGTTCGTACGTTGGACTATGTGCAGCTAGCAGTAACAGCCTGGATGATCAGGCCCTGATCCACCAGGGAGCCTGGTCGTGGACCAGGCCGTGGGGGTGATGATCCCCGGAATAACCTCCAGGTAGAGTCCAGGTAGCAAGAGGGAGAGGGATGATTATTGGGTCATGGAGTGTAGCAGGGCAGTGGATAGTACAGATGTAGAGGGTAGCAAGAGACTGAGGTAGAAAGGGCCATGAGGAGTTCTAGAGTCATCATTATCAGAGTTTGTGCAGTAAATCAGTTGCCGTCAAAAATTCAATGAGAAAGACTGGGTTAACCCTTTCAGGGTCCGTCCCGTAGATCTACGGCTGGTCGGTGAGTGTCCAAACCGTAGATCTATGCCAAAATTCTAGCGCCGTCAAATTTAGCGCGAAAGCGCTCATAGGCCTACATATGAGAGAATGGGTCTGCGCCGTGGGTGTGCGCCGTAAACAAAAAATCTAGGCGCCTGCATAGCATTGTGGGAACGCCGGCTCAGTCACCCTTGTTCACCATGCCTCGTCGCAAGTCAGCTCTCACTCCCCGGAAAATTGGGACTCTCCTCTTCCTGTCTGATAGTTCTGACACTGATGGAAGTGGAAATGAAGACGAATTCTACGGCTTTGATAAGTTAGTGACCGAAAATAATGACCAGGATATCGATAATAGTGCAGAAAACCCCGACGATCCTCGACCTTCTACCTCTGGTGTGGGCACTCGTGACTCACGGTCGGGTGTTCCTAAACGTAAGAGAAAACTAATATTTTCCCGTGGCCTGGCCTCTGACTTCAGTAATGACGATGATTCTGACGTGGATTGTGATTTTATTGCGCTCGACGATCATTCGAGTAGTGATAGTGAGGAAACATATTCACCAGTGAAGCGTCGGTATGTTCGCCGCCGCATGCGCTCGGGTAGTGTACCCTATGCTGTGCCCAGGGGACGGAGTACATCCCGGAGTACATCCCGTGGCCCTACACCCGTTTTAGGTAGTGATAGTGAGGATGCTGTGGCTACACTTGGCATGGATGGGCCACAGACATCAGTGGATGGTGTTAGTGGGGCTGGTGGTGGTAGTGGCACCGCCATGCGTGACTCGCTGTGCCACGCGGGGACCCACGCTGCTGACTCGTCAGTTCAAGGACAAAGCTGAGCGTCACCCACCAGCCCGCCACAACCACCCGTACAACCAGCATATGATGTCCAGTATCCACCAGCAAACCGTATCTGGGATTGGCAGCAAAATCCCAATTTTGTTCCCAGCCCTCACCACTTTGATGACTCTCAAAGTGGAACCACGGCCAATGAACTGGAATTCTTTGAATTATTCTTTGACCAGCCATTGATGGAAATTATTGTCAGGGAAAGTAATAAGTATTTTCAGTACACCATGGCAAATACGATCTTATCACCACAGTCAAGACTACACAGGTGGAAAGAGACGACTGTTGCAGAAATGTATTTGCAACAATAATGCTTATGCCTCACGTCTATAAGCATAATATAAAAGCATACTGGTCCACAGATCGGCTAATTTGTACCCCATCCTTCAGTGAAATAATACCAGTGAACAGGTTTATCTTACTGTTACATATGTTGCACTTCTCTGACAAAACCAGGCCTGACAGAAGTGACAGGTTATACAAGATTAGAAATGTTTTCATGTATCTCAAACAAAAGTTCAGGATATACTTTTATCCATTCAAGAATCTTGTAATTGACAAGTCTTTGATTTTGTTCAAAGGTAGACTGTCATTCAAGCAGTATATACCAAGCAAGAGGAACCACTTTGGTATAAAATTGTTTGTACTCTGTGATTGTGACAGTGGCCTGGTGTTGGATATTGTTGTATACACGGGTAGTAAAACATTGAAAGATACCAAGATGTTATTGGGTATATCAGGTGACGTAGTGAGAAACATGATGGCACCTTATCTTGGTAAGGGCCATACATTATATACCGATAACTGGTACACAAGCCCATTACTCAGTGATTTCATGCGAGTGAACAAGACAGATGTGTGTGGCACAGTGCGTTCTAATCGTAAACATATGCCCAGGATCAATGCAGGTGTTCGTGGTGATGACATGCAGGTGTTTACTGCCAATGACATCATGGCATTACGGTGGCATGACAAACGAGATGTCACATTGTTGACAACCATTCACCGTAATGAAATGCAAGACAGTGGCAAAGTTGATCGAGTGACTAATGAACGTATTCGAAAACCAGTGACAGTGATTGATTATACACAAAACATGCGCTTGGTTGACAAGTGTGACATGCAGATTGGTTTTGTTGACTGTGTTCGTAAGAGTTACAAGTGGTACATGAAACTTTTCTTCCATCTCATGGACATTTCAATGCTGAATGCATATAATATGTACCAAATAAAGACTGGTAACAGACCACTGTATGGTGAATTTTGTTTGTCTGTTGTCAGACAACTCATAATGAAGTACCAGGTAACAACACCTGCAATACAACATGGTCCTCGAATTCATCACAATATACCCAAGCGTTTGAGGAGAGAAGGTGATCATTTCATAATACAGCTTCCTTCAACTCAAAAGAAATTTGCTCAGAAGAGATGCATTGTCTGTGCACAAACAAAACGACGGCAACAAAGACGCAAAGACACTCGGTTTATGTGTGAGGAATGTAAGGTGCCTCTGTGCATGGTGCCTTGTTTCAAGGAGTTCCACAAGCTCCAGCAGTTCTAAAACCATGTCCAGTGATTGTAAATATGTAAATATATGATAGAACATTAGTATTATACAATATTTGTGCATGTTTATTGTAATAAACAACAGTGGTAAACAATAATATGATAATAACTTTAGTGCGGTTATTGTGTTCAATACAGTGAGTATATATATATCAATTATATACAGTATTGGTCTCTCAGGCCCCAAATGTTAGTAGGAATAGAAAAAAATTGGAAAAGAAAAGAAAAAACAACTAAAACAACAAAATAATATAATACGCGTATGTGGAATTCGTCGATGTTGCCGCCACCACATCATTTTCTACAAACTTCTTCGCACTGTATCTCGGTAAGTACTGATCAGATTCTAATTTTTTTTTGTTTTATTACCTTCACAAAAATATGCTCTTTAATTCTGTAAGAAAAAATAATTTTTTTTTTTTTCAAAATTTCTTGGACACTGGTGCGTGACTTCAGATTTTGGCCTTGGACCCTGAAAGGGTTAAAAGAGGGTCCACCAGTAAGAAGGGAAGGTAAAGTAAGGGCAGTAGAGCAGTGATGACATTGGAGGTAAATTCTGCATGCTCGTTGATAGAGTGGGCAGTCCAACAGAAAGTGGCTAACAGAAACTTGAACCTGACAATTCTCACAGAGTGGAACAGGGCACCTCTCCATGAGATACCCATGAGTAAAACGAGTGTGGCCGATGCAAAGACAAGAGAAAGTAGTCTCCCAACCTCGACATTGATGATACGAAGACCGCCAGAAACCTATACTCGGTTTAATAGAATGCAGTTTATTATAGAGCAAATCAGACCAACATTGTTGCCATCGGATGCAAAGGTGGGTAGCAATTACAGCAAAATAGTCTGTGAATGGAACACCTCTATATGAAACTGGGAGGTCATGTATTGCTGACCGCACAGCAGTGTATGCCTGTTCATTACCCTGTATATCAACCTGACTGGGGACCCAACAAAAAACAATATCTTTGTGCTTGCTAGAGATATGGCGTAACCAAAGTTGGATACGAAGAACCAAGGGATGAGGTGTATCAAATTTTCGTATAGCCTGTAAGGCACTAAGGGAGTCTGAAATGACCGCAAATGGTGACACAGGCATAGATGCAATACAGATAAGTGCTACAAGAATGGCATAAAATTCAGCCATAAAAATGCTTGCTGGGGATAACAAATGCCCTCACACAATACTGTCCAGAAACACTGCTGCAAATCCAATGCCGTCGGAAGACTTGGAACCATCGGTGTACACTGTGATGGCATGAGAATGAGATCTGAAGTGGTTAAAAAGAGAGCAAGAAGCCACTGTAGGCAGTTGGGCTTTCACACATGGCAGTGGGAAAGAACAGACACGAACTGTCAGAACTTCCCAAGAGGGTAGGGAAAAGTGAGATACTACATGAACATAGAAAGGTGGTAACTGAAGAGAAGACAAGAGCGAATGTAGGCGAAGAGAAAAGGGACAGAGTAAACAGGGGCGACAAACAAATAAAGAACGTCTACTAACATCAGTCACTATCCTACATATGGAAGGATTGTGGAGGTCATGAGATTGAACATAATAGCAAAGGCAATGAGCATCACAGTGATTGGACAAGGATGGAATATTTGCCTCTATACAGAGGCTCTCAACTGGCGAAGAGCGAAAGCACAGAGGCATAAACGTAATCCCTGGTGATGGATGGGATTAAGGCTAGAGAGAGCTGCAGGAGAGGCCACTGAATATATCTGGTCGTCATAATCGAGTTTCAATAAAATTAGGGCTGAATGTATTTGAAGGAGTTCTACAATCAGCCCCCCATGAAAGATGAGTGAGAGTTTTAAGGATGTTCAGCTGGCTATGGCAAATTGCCTTCAGAGAGGTAATGTGAGGTTTCCAGGATAACCTACAGTCAAACAGAAGGCCAAGAAACCTGACTGTATCACGTTCTGGGATACACGAGCCATATAGGTACAATGGATGATCTGAGACAACAGAGCGTCTAATGAAAGTAATTTGGTGAGTTTTAGTACTAGAAAATTTAAACTCATGAGTGGTGGCCCAATTGGAAACACGGTTGACTGCATGCTGGAGAGAAACTGCAATGAGGTGACAGTCAGTGCCTGCACAAGCTCTATATATAGCGAAGTCATCAACATAGAGTGATGACCAAATACTGGATGGAAAAACAGAGGCCATATCATTTATAGCAAGGAGAAAAAGTGTTGTGCTCAGAACACACCCCTGGAGGACACCTTCAGCTTGGACAAAGTCTGGGGAAAGCATATTATTAACCCAAACACAGAAATGTCTTTCAGTTAAGAAGGTTGTAAGGTAAAATGGCAGACTGCCTTGGAGGTCTAAGGAGTGGGCCTGGGCCAAGATATTATACCACCAAATTGTGTCATATGCCTTTTCAAGGTCAAAAAAAAAAAAAAGTCGATAACTGAGAAGTTATTGGCAAAGGCATTACGGACATATGTATCTAAGCATAGTGTGGGGTCAAAGGTTGAACGGCCCTTATGAAAGCCATATTCACTAGTGGAGAGACTGTTGTGTGTCTCTAAATACCACATCAAACGTCTATTTACCAGACGTTTCATCACCTTGCAAGCTGCACTGGTAAGAGCAATGGGATGATAGTGGGAGGCATCATGTCCCATAGTACCTGGTTTGCGGAAAGGGAGAACAATGGCAGATTTCCACAGCTGGGGAAGAACTCCTTGTGCCCAAATAAGATTAAAGAGTCGTAAGAGGACTGCAAGGGCTGACTGATGTAAATGCTGTAGCATACGAATATGAATGGCGTCAGGCCCAGTTGCCGATGACTGACAAGCTGAGAGTGTTGCCTCCAGTTCCAGAAGTGTACAAAGCACATCATAAGATTCTTCTCTGGTAAAGAAAGGTTTAAGGGCTCTAATTCTCTGGCAGACTTTGAGGAATGTACGAGGGGCATAGATGAAGCCCCTGAGAGATAAGGTCAAGATGATTACCAATTTCAGTGACAACGTCAAAGAGAGTTTGCAATATCAACACTGGCAGCCTGAAGAACAGGACCCGGGTCGGGAGAGTATTTACCACTCAGTTCCCATACTTTTTTCCAGACTGCACTCATAAAGGAAGCAGAAGTGATGGTAGAAACATAATCCCACCAGCAAGTGCATTTAGCGTCATGGATGACATGGCCAGCGACCTCTCTCTTGTGCTTAAAATCAAAGTCTCTCTGTGGTTCTATTGTACCAGTACCTGCCTCACTCAGTACTGCCCGAGCACAAGCAGGAGACCACCAAGGCATGCACTTCTGAGAATTCCTGCCCGAGGTTTGAGGTATAGAATGAGAAGCTGCGGTTAAAACTGAGGTCGAGAAGAGGTGTAAAAGCTCATCAATGGAAGACAAAGAAGGAACCTCACTAAAAGCAGTTAGATGCGAGTAAAGGTCAACTGCTCAATCAAATTGCTAGTGTGGGATACGAGGAGGTGGTGAATAAGAATGAGAAGTAAGGATGATTGGAAAAGGATCACTGTCGTGCAAGTCTGGGAGGAGAGACCAGGTAAGTCTCGAATGTTGAGGAAGAGATGTATGTATGTATGTGTGTGTGTGTATAAATATAAATATATATACACCTACCATCTGACTTACGACCTGCTCGACATACGACCATTCGACTTACGACCTTGTTTTCTATGCCAAATTTCTGTGAAATAAAAACTGTTTGTGTTGTACACAGTGTTTATCATAAACCTTACAGTATAAAATACAGTACTAACAGCATAAAAAGTAAAGTAAAAAATTAAATACCAAAATAAAACAATAAAATAAAGTCATTACAAAAATGTGATGTTGATATACAGTCGTAAGGTTCGACTTATGTCCATTTCGACTTACGACCGGTTTCTCGGAACTGAATTCGGTCATAAATCAGATGGTACCTGTATATATATATATATATATAATATATATAAATTATATATATATATATATGTATATTATATATATGTATATTATATATACAGTGAACCCCCGCATAGCGACTTTAATCCATGCAAGAGGGCTGATTGTTATGCGAAATGTTCGGTATGCGAATGAATTTTCCCCATAAGAAATAATGGAAATCAAATTAATCCGTGCAAGACACCCAAAAGTATGAAAAAAAAAATTTTACCACATGAAATATACATTTTCCTACACACAAAGAGAAGGATACATGCACAATAGTAGAGTAGTACATGCACAATATATATTGTGCATGTACTACTCTACTAAATGAAGAATAAATGACACTTACCTTTATTGAAGATGCAGCAATGACTGATGAGACACTGTGTCCTGGGAGTGCCTTTTCCTCCTGAGTATTGTAGGTCCTGTTTGGCATTTTCTTCCAGAACAGGCCTTATCACACTGTGTATGCCACTACGATTCTTAAATCTCTCAAACCAACCTTTGCTGGCTTTAAATTCACCAATATGAGCACTAGTTCCAGGCATTTTTCCCTGTTCACCTGGGTGTTAGTCGACTGGTGTGGGTTGCATCCTGGGAGACAAGATTAAGGACCCCAATGGAAATAAGTTAGACAGTCTTCGATGACACTGACTTTTTTGGGTTATCCTGGGTGGCAAATCCTCTGGGGTTAATTGTTTCTTGGTATTCTCAATAAGCCACACCAACAACGGTGCTACAGCAGCAGCAGCAGCTGACGGTGGTACAACAGCAGCAGACGATGCTACAGCAGCAACAGACGATGCTACAGCAGCAACAGACGATGCTACAGCAGCAGCAGATGATGCTACAGCAGCAGCAGATGATGCTACAGCAACAACAGATGATGCTACAGCAGCAGCAGACGATGCTACGGCAGCAGCAGATGATGCTACAGCAGCAGCAGACGATGCTACAGCAGCAGCAGACGATGCTACAGCAGCAGCAGACGATGCTACAGCAGCAGCAGACGGTACTACAGCAGCAGCAGCAGCTGACGGTGGTACAACAGCAGCAGCAGCTGACAGTGCAGCAGCAGCTGACAGTGCAGCAGCAGCTGACAGTGCAGCAGCAGCTGACAGTGCAGCAGCAGCTGACGGTGGTACAGCAGCAGCAGCAGCTGTACCACCAATAGTAGCGATGGTTGATTGGGGTTTATTATACAACCTGGCCAGCTCGGAGACACGCACTCCACTTTCATACTTATCAATGATCTTTTTCTTCATCTCTATAGTAATTCTCACCCTTATTGCTGTAGGGTTGGCACTAGAAGCTTTCTTGGGGCCCATGGTCACTTATTTTCCAGAAAAAATCACCAAAAACACTGTAATAATACGAAATGTTCCAATTGTATGCTTGGATGTTACCGCGGAGGCTGGCTGGTAAACAATGCCACCAGCGGAACATGTGAGCGTGGCTCAGGCCGCACATTGGACGCGTCTCGGACGAAGAGCGGTGAGCGGGTTTTTGGGCGGTATGCGAGGCAAAATTTTTGTGAAAAAAGTGAGCGGTATGCGGATTGTACGGTATGCGATGCGTGCGGTATGCGGGGGTCCACTGTATATATATATATATATATATATATGTATATATATATATATATATATATATATATATATATATATATATATCATCATCATTCAACATCACCACACTCGCACATTATCACTGTTTTTAGGTGCTATACAACAGTACACATAGCTCAATTATATATATATATATATATATATATATATATATATATATATATATATATATATATATATATATATATATATATATATATATATATATATATATATATATAAGTATATATATATATATATATATATATATACA
Source organism: Cherax quadricarinatus (assembly GCF_038502225.1). NCBI lineage: Eukaryota > Metazoa > Arthropoda > Malacostraca > Decapoda > Parastacidae > Cherax > Cherax quadricarinatus. The sequence continues at coordinate 20,901,452 of NC_091313.1, forward strand.
GTGGAATCTCTACTTGCGAGCGTGACCACGTGTGAGTTTTTCCAAATATACAAACAGTCGATGGGTCGATTTTTTGCTTCCACACGTGAGCAAAATTTCCACAAGCGAGCAGACCTCAAGGCAGGTTCCTTGACACTGGTGAGGGGCTCTTGCTCTTGATCTCGGAAATTGTATCTCATTTGTTTGTTGGACTATCTTATTGAAACTTGGGCAATGTATGATGGAAAGATGCTTCTTAACGTACACCAAAAATGAAAGAAATCTAAGCATAAATAATGGAGTTCACTTCTCAGCAATCAGCCACCCCTTAGTGGTAATTTCGAATGGTTTTTATGGTTGTATTCTTAGTTTTTTGGTCTCATTTGATAGAATGGAAGATATATTACAGAAATAGATATGATTTTGATTGCTTTCACGATGAAAAGTGCCTTGAAATTGAGCTCAACCTAGGAGAAATGGTCCACTGCTTGGCTGTTTCAGAGTAAACAAATGATGTCACTGTCCATTCCAATATGTAGTCGTGAATGGGTTGATATTATTTATACAATTATTGCAATAAGGAATAACAGTAAATCTTATATTTTTGTTTGAATAAAGATTACAAATTATTTTTATAATAATAATAATAATAATAAGTGTTATAAGAAGAGCAGAGTATATGGAGAGTAAAAGAAAGGTGAAGAGAGTGGTGAGAGAGTGCAAAAGGAGAGCAGATGAAAGAGTGGGAGAGGCACTGTCAAGAAATTTTAATGAAAATAAGAAAAAATTTTGGGTGGCCCGAAAAAGAAAAACTTTCACCGTCATTCACTCCATCACTGTCTTGCCAGAAGGGTGCTTTACACTACAGTTTTTAAACTGCAACATTAACACCCCTCCTTCAGAGTGCAGGCACTGTACTTCCCATCTCCAGGACTCAAGTCCGGCCTGCCGGTTTCCCTGAACCCCTTCATAAATGTTACTTTGCTCACACTCCAACAGCACGTCAAGTATTAAAAACCATTTGTCTCCATTCACTCCTATCAAACACGCTCATGCATGCCTGCTGGAAGTCCAAGCCCCTTGCACACAAAACCTCCTTTACCCCCTCCCTCCAACCTTTCCTAGGCCGACCCCTACCCCGCCTTCCTTCCACTACAGACTGATACACTCTTGAAGTTATTCTGTTTCGCTCCATTCTCTCCACATGTCCAAACCACCTCAACAACCCTTCCTCAGCCCTCTGGACAACAGTTTTGGTAATCCCGCACCTCCTCCTAACTTCCAAACTACGAATTCTCTGCATTATATTCACACCACACATTGCTCTCAGACATGACATCTCCACTGCCTCCAGCCTTCTCCTTGCTGCAACATTCATCACCCATGCTTCACACCCATATAAGAGCGTTGGTAAAACTATACTCTCATACATTCCCCTCTTTGCCTCCAAGGACAAAGTTCTTTGTCTCCACAGACTCCTAAGTGCACCACTCACTCTTTTCCCCTCATCAATTCTATGATTCACCTCATCTTTCATAGACCCATCCACTGACACGTCCACTCCCAAATATCTGAATACATTCACCTCCTCCATACTCTCTCCCTCCAATCTGATATCCAATCTTTCATCACCTAATCTTTTTGATATCCTCATAACCTTACTCTTTCCTGTATTCACTTTAAATTTTCTTTTTGCACACCCTACCAAATTCATCCACCAATCTCTGCAACTTCTCTTCAGAATCTCCCAAGAGCACAGTGTCATCAGCAAAGAGCAACTGTGACAACTCCCACTTTATGTGTGATTCTTTATCTTTTAACTCCACGCCTCTTGCCAAGACCCTCGCATTTACTTCTCTTACAACCCCATCTATAAATATATTAAACAACAATGGTGACATCACACATCCTTGTCTAAGGCCTACTTTTACTGGGAAATAATTTCCCTCTTTCCTACATACTCTAACTTGAGCCTCACTATCCTCGTAAAAACTCTTCACTGCTTTCAGTAACCTACCTCCTACACCATACACCTGCAACATCTGCCACATTGCCCCCCTATCCACCCTGTCATACGCCTTTTCCAAATCCATAAATGCCACAAAGACCTCTTTAGCCTTATCTAAATACTGTTCACTTATATGTTTCACTGTAAACACCTGGTCCACACACCCCCTACCTTTCCTAAAGCCTCCTTGTTCATCTGCTATCCTATTCTCCGTCTTACTCTTAATTCTTTCAATAATAACTCTACCATACACTTTGCCAGGTATACTCAACACTTATCCCCCTATAATTTTTGCACTCTCTTTTATCCCCTTTGCCTTTATACAAAGGAACTATGCATGCTCTCTGCCAATCCCTAGGTACCTTACCCTCTTCCATACATTTATTAAATAATTGCACCAACCACTCCAAAACTATATCCCCACCTGCTTTTAACATTTCTATCTTTATCCATCAATCCCGGCTGCCTTACCCCCTTTCATTTTACCTACTGCCTCACGAACTTCCCCCACACTCACAACTGGCTCTTCCTCACTCCTACAAGATGTTGTTCCTCCTTGCCCTATACACGAAATCACAGCTTCCCTATCTTCATCAACATTTAACAATTCCTCAAAATATTCCCTCCATCTTCCCAATACCTCTAACTCTCCATTTAATAACTCTCCTCTCCTATTTTTAACTGACAAATCCATTTGTTCTCTAGGCTTTCTTAACTTGTTAATCTCACTCCAAAACTTTTTCTTATTTTCAACAAAATTTGTTGATAACATCTCACCCACTCTCTCATTTGCTCTCTTTTTACATTGCTTCACCACTCTCTTAACCTCTCTCTTTTTCTCCATATACTCTTCCCTCCTTGCATCACTTCTACTTTGTAAAAACTTCTCATATGCTAACTTTTTCTCCCTTACTACTCTCTTCACATCATCATTCCACCAATCGCTCCTCTTCCCTCCCGCACCCACTTTCCTGTAACTACAAACTTCTGCTGAACACTCCAACACTACATTTTTAAACCTACCCCATACCTCTTCGACCCCATTGCCTAAGCTCTCATTAGCCCATCTATCCTCCAATAGCTGTTTACATCTTACCCTAACTGCCTCCTCTTTTAGTTTATAAACCTTCACCTCTCTCTTCCCTGATGCTTCTATTCTCCTTGTATCCCATCTACCTTTTACTCTCAGTGTAGCTACAACTAGAAAGTGATCTGATATATCTGTGGCCCCTCTATAAACATGTACATCCTGAAGTCTACTCAACAGTCTTTTATCTACCAATACATAATCCAACAAACTACTGTCATTTCGCCCTACATCATATCTTGTATACTTATTTATCCTCTTTTTCTTAAAATATGTATCACCTATAACTAAACCCCTTTCTATACAAAGTTCAATCAAAGGGCTCCCATTATCATTTACACCTGGCACCCCAAACTTACCTACCACACCCTCTCTAAAAGTTTCCCCTACTTTAGCATTCAGGTCCCCTACCACAATTACTCTCTCACTTGGTTCAAAGGCTCCTATACATTCACTTAACATCTCCCAAAATCTCTCTCTCTCCTCTGCATTCCTCTCTTCTCCAGGTGCATACACACTTATTATGACCCACTTCTCGCATCCAACCTTTACTTTAATCCACATAATTCTTGCATTTACACATTCATATTCTCTTTTCTCCTTCCATAACTGATCATTCAACATTACTGCTACCCCTTCCTTTGCTCTAACTCTCTCAGATACTCCAGATTTAATCCCATTTATTTCCCCCCACCGAAACTCCCCTACCCCCTTCAGCTTTGTTTCGCTTAGGGCCAGGACATCCAACTTCTTTTCATTCATAACATCAGCAATCATCTGTTTCTTGTCATCCGCACTACATTCACGCACATTTAAGCATCCCAGTTTTATAAAGTTTTTCTTCTTCTCTATTTTAGTAAATGTCTACAGGAGAAGGGGTTACTAGCCCATATATATATATATATATATATATATATATATATATATATATATATATATATATATATATATATATATATATATATATATATATATATATATATATATATATATATATATATATATATATATATATATATATATATATATATATATATATATATATATATATATATATATATATATATATATATATATACACACACACACACACACACACACATGTACATGTATATACAGTGGACCCCCACCTTACAATCAGCTCCCAACTTGAACAATTATGTAAGTGTATTTTTGTAAGTGCTTTTGTACATGTATTTTTGAGGGGTCTGAAACGGACTAATCTAATTTACAATATTCCTAATGGGAACAAATTCGTTTGGTAACGGCACCCAAACAGACTTCTGGAATGAATTAATATCGTAAGGTGGGGGTCCACTGTATATACATATATATATATATATATACAGTGGTACCTCGGGATACAAACTTAATTCGTTCCAGAAGGCTGTTCGAGTGCTGATACTGAACGAATTTGTTCCTATAAGGAATAATGTGAATTAGATTAATCCGTTTCAGACAATATATTTACAAAAGCACTTACATAAATACACTTACATAATTGTTCATATTTTGAGCTGTTTGTATCCCAAGGTACCACTGTATATATATATATATATATATATATATGTTTATTGGTATGAAGGGTAGGGTATGGTATGGGTTTCATGCTGCCTCTGCACTACTTGCAGTGCTAGGGTCCTCTTCGGCACAGAGGGAGATTTACGGCCCTTTTTTACTTCCTAGGAGCTATTCCTCCATGTGGTACCCACTGATAGTGCCTTGCCCAGCACCCTCTCCTTGGTACCCACCGATAATGCCTTCCCCGGTACCCTTTCCTTGGTACTCACCACCCAGTGATAGTGCCTTCCCTAGTACCCACTGATAGTGCCTTCCCCAGTACCCACTGATAGTGCCTTCCCCAGTACCCTCTGATAGTGCCATCCCCAGTACCCTCTGATAGTGCCTTCCCCAGTATCCACTAATAGTGCCTTCCCTAGTACCCTTTCCTTGGTACTCACTACTCACTGATAGTGCCTTCCCCAGTACCCACTGATAGTGCCTTCCCCAGTACCCACTGATAGTGCCTTCCCCAGTATCCACTAACAGTGTCTTCTCCAGTACCCACTGATAGTGCCTTCCCCAGCACCCACTGATAGTGCCATCCCCAGTACCCTCTGACAGAGCCTTCCCTAGCACCCATTGACAGTGCCTTTCCCAGTACCCACTGACAGTGCCTTCCCAAGTACCCACTGATAGTGCCGTACTCAGTATCCTCTGATAGTGCCTTCCCCATTACCCACTGATAATACCTTCCCCAGTACCCACTGATAATGCCATCCTCAGTACCTTCCCCAGTACCCACTGACAGTGCCTTCCCCAGCACCCACTGATAGTGCTGTCCCCAGTACCCTCTGATAGTCCTTTCCCAGTACCCACTGATAATGCCCTCCCCACCACCCTCTGATACCCTCCCCCAGTACCCACTGATAGTGTCTTCCCCAGTACCCTCTGATAGTGCTGTCCCCAGTACCCTCTGATAGTGCATTCCCCAGTACCCTCTGATAGTGCCTTTCCCAGTACCCACTGACAGTGCCTTCCCCAGTACCCACTGATAGTGCTGTCCCAAGTACCCTCTGAAAGTCTTTTTCCAGTACCCACTGATAATGCCTTTCCCAGTACCCACTGATAATGCCTTCCCTGGTACCCACTGATAGTGCCTTCCCTGGTACCCACTGATAGTGCCTTCCCTGGTACCCACTGATAGTGCCCTCCTCAGTACCCACTGATAGTGCCTTTCCCAGTACCCTCTAATAGTGCTATTCCCAGTATCCTCTAATAGTGCCTTCCCAATACCTGCTGATACTGCCTTTCCCAGTACCCTCTGATAGTGTCTTCCTCAGTACCCACTGATAGTGCCTTCCCCAATAACCTTTCCTTGGTACTCACTACCCAATGATAGTGCCTTCCCCAGTACCCTCTCCTTCGTACCCAATGATTAGTGCCTTTCCCAGTACCCTCTCCTTGTTACCCACTGATAGTGCCATTTCTATTACCCTCTCCTCAGTACCCATTACCCACTGATAGTGCCTTTCCCAGTACCCTCGCCTTGTTATCCACTACCTACTGATGGTGCCTTCCCAGTATCCTCTCCTTGGTACCCACTGATAATGCCTTTTCTGTTACCCTCTCCTTGGTACCCACTACCCACAGAATAGTGCCTTTCCAAGTACCCTCTCCTTGTTACCTACTACCCACTGACAGTGCCTTCCCAGTACCCTCTCCTTGGTACCTACTGACAGTGCCTTTCCCGGTACCCTCTCCTTGGTACCCACTACCCACTGATAGTGCCTTCACCAGTACCAACTGATAGTCCCTTTCCCAGTACCCTTTTCTTGGTACCTACTACCCAATGATAGCACCTTCCCCAGTACCCTCTTTTTGGTACCCACTATCCACTGATAGCGCCTTCCTAGTTCCCTTTCCTTGGTACCCATTACCCACTGACAGTGCCTTTCCCAGTACCCTCTTCTTGGTACCCACTATCCAATTACAGTACCTTCCCAGTACCCTCTCCTTGGTACCCACTACCCACTGATAGTGCCTTTCCCAGTACCCTCACCTTGTTACCCACTACCTACTGATAGTGCCTTCCCAGTACCCTCTCCTTGGTACCCACTGATAGTGCCTTTTCTGTTACCCTTTCCTTGGTACCGACTACCCACTGAATAGTGCCTTTCCCAGTACCCTCTCCTTGTTACCCACTACCCACTGACAGTGCCTTCCCAGTATCCTCTACTTGGTACCAACTGATTTTGCCTTTTCCATTACCCTCTCTTTGGTACCCACTACCCAATGATATTGCCTTCCCCAGTACCCTCTCCTTGGTACCCACTACCCATTGATAGTGCCTTCACTAGTACTCACTGACAGTGCCTTTCCCAGTACCCTTTTCTTGGTACCCACTACCCACTGATAGTGATAGTGCCATCCCCAGTACCCTCTCCTTGTTACCCACTACCCACTGATAGTTGCCTTCCCAGTACCCTCTCATTGGTACCCACTACCCACTGACAGCACTTTCCCCAGTACCCACTGATAGTGCCTTTCCTAGTACTCCCACCCAAACGCTCACTGTCTCACACATAGTACTCTCCAGTACTCCCACTGCAACACTCACTGTCTCACACATAGTACCCTCCAGTACTCCCACTCTAACATTCACTGTCTTACACACAGTACCCTCCAGTACTCCCACTCCAACATTCACTGTCTTACACACAGTACCCTCCAGTACTCCCACTCCAACATTCACTGTCTTACACACAGTACCCTCCAGTACTCCCACTCTAACATTCACTGTCTTACACACAGTACCCTCCAGTACTCCCACTCTAACATTCACTGTCTTACACACAGTACCCTCCAGTACTCCCACTCCAACATTCACTGTCTTACACACAGTACCCTCCAGTACTCCCACTTCAACATTCACTGTCTTACACACAGTACCCTCCAGTACTCCCACTCCAACATTCACTGTCTTACACACAGTACCCTCCAGTACTCCCACTCCAACATTCACTGTCTTACACACAGTACCCTCCAGTACTCCCACTCCAAGACTCACTGTCTTACACACAGTACCCTCCAGTACTCCCACTCCAAGACTCACTGTCTTACACACAGTACCTTCCAGTACTCCCACTCCAACACTCACTGTCTCACACATAGTGCCCTCCAGTACTCCCACTCCAAGACTCACTGTCTTACACACAGTACCCTCCAGTACTCCCACTCCAACATTCACTGTCTTACACACAGTACCCTCCAGTACTCCCACTCCAACATTCACTGTCTTACACACAGTACCCTCCAGTACTCCCACTCCAACACTCACTGTCTTACACACAGTACCCTCCAGTACTACCACTCCAACACTCACTGTCTTACACACAGTACCCTCCAGTACTACCACTCCAACACTCACTGTCTTACACACAGTACCCTCCAGTACTCCTACTCCAACACTCACTGTCTTACACAGAGTACCTTCCAGTACTCCTACTCCAACACTCACTGTCTTACACAGAGTACCTTCCAGTACTCCTACTCCAACACTCACTGTCTTACACAGAGTACCTTCCAGTACTCCTACTCCAACACTCACTGTCTTACACAGAGTACCTTCCAGTACTCCTACTCCAACACTCACTGTCTTACACAGAGTACCTTCCAGTACTCCTACTCCAACACTCACTGTCTTACACAGAGTACCTTCCAGTACTCCTACTCCAACACTCACTGTCTTACACAGAGTACCTTCCAGTACTCCTACTCCAACACTCACTGTCTCACACAGTACCCTCCAGTACTACCACTCCAACACTCACTGTCTTACACATAGTACCCTCCAGTACTCCCACTCCAAGACTCACTGTCTTACACACAGTACCTTCCAGTACTCCTACTCCAACACTCACTGTCTTACACAGAGTACCTTCCAGTACTCCTACTCCAACACTCACTGTCTTACACAGAGTACCTTCCAGTACTCCCACTCCAACACTCACTGTCTCACACAGTACCCTCCAGTACTCCCACTCCAACACTCACTGTCTCACACAGTACCCTCCAGTACTACCACTCCAACACTCACTGTCTCACACAGTACCCTCCAGTACTACCACTCCAACACTCACTGTCTCACACAGTACCCTCCAGTACTACCACTCCAACACTCACTGTCTCACACAGTACCCTCCAGTACTACCACTCCAACACTCACTGTCTCACACAGTACCTTCCAGTACTACCACTCCATCACTCACTGTCTCACACAGTACCCTCCAGTACTACCACTCCAACACTCACTGTCTCACACAGTACCCTCCAGTACTACCACTCCATCACTCACTGTCTCACACAGTACCCTCCAGTACTACCACTCCATCACTCACTGTCTCACACAGTACCCTCCAGTACTACCACTCCAACACTCACTGATGGACTCATCTGTCTGTGGCCAGACAGATGACTAATGGACATCTGGCCGACAGGCATTACACCAATGGACATTTGGCCAACTGGACATTTCACTGAACGGACATTTCACCAAATATCTGATATCTGAGTTAGGTTAGGATATGTTTGGTTAGGATAGGTTGCTAGGTTAGGTTAGGATAGGATAGGATAGGTTAGGATAGGCTAGATTAGGCCAGGTTAGGATAGGTTTGGTTAGGTTAGGATAGGACAGGATAGGTTTGGTTAAAGTAAGTTAGGATAGGTTAGGTTAGGACACGTTAGGTTATGTTAGATTAGGATAGGTTAGGATAGGCTGGATTAGGATAGGTTAGGATATGTTAGGTTATCTGATATTCGGTGAAATGTCCATTTGGGCAAATGTTCGTCAGTGAAATGTCCATTTGGCCAAATGTCTGTTGGTGAAATGTCCAATGGCCATCCATCCGGGAGCTGTACCCTCCAGTACTCCCACTCCAGCATACAGTCCACAATGTCTCATAAGTATTCCCTCTCATGTGCTACACTGTTTGTGCTGCTTCAGCACGAGGGAGGGAAGGAGGGGGAGGGAAGGAGGAGAGGGAAGGAGGGGGGAGGGAAAGAGGAGAGGGAAGGAGGGGGAGGGAAGGAAAGGAGAAGGAAAGGGAAGGAAAGGAGAGGGAAAGGGAAGGAAGGAAGGAGAGGGGGAGAAAGAGAGAGATAGAAAGAGTAAACATGCATGGAAAAGAAGGAAGCTGGAAGTAGGGGTTATGGAGCTTATCGATATACAGCATTACAATGCAATATAATACAATTTATATTTCTTAATGCGGTACAAATAAGTAGTTTACATGCAATAAGATATTGGTAAGCACAACAGAAAGCCACTAATTATACAATGCATTAGCTTATATCTTCTGAATAAAGTAGGAAAACTGCCCTTATGTGGGAACAATATTTAATATAGGGATGAATTATATTCTTATAAAGCTTAAGATTTAATATGCTAGAGGTTAACAAACAAGATTCTAAATCTTCTAGGTAGATCTAACAGCACTAAAAAAGTGGGTTTCTCAAAATAAGATCAAATAATACCATCAGGCCAAGAATACTTATCAATGTTAAAAGGTGAAGACTCAAGGTTTTCTTGAGTAATGCAGTATACTAAGCTGGTAACCAAGTTTTCATGGAAGTAAACCTAATAAGATTGTTGCTGCTCAACCAGAAGCTAGAATCAAGTTGAGAATTCATTAAGAGTGGAAATAAGGCCAGTACACTTGACTCAGAGTAAAGGGAGAGAAGGCTTGTTGAATGAAGGAAATTGATGTCAGCTTATGTATACTGGAGTAAAACTAAGATCATCTATGTAAAGAAAGAAAAGAGGTAAGTGATAATACAGGGCCTTGACAACTAACTATGGACTAGAAAGTGAATAGACATGGCACTATTAACAATATATATAGTAGTATATACAGCAGAATCCCATATGACACATTTCTAATATAACACAACTGAATTTTTTTTTTCTAAATTTTGTACTGCACCAAAGAACGGCCATATAGCATGCAGAAAGTTTAAGGGAAAATGTGTTACGCTGTGGAGCTTTCCTCTCCGAATGGCAGTTAGCCTATGGGAGAGGCTATTATTTTTTTGTGATAGAAACCTAGTTTCACTCTTGATGTAAACAACCCCCCACACCATCACTTCATTATGTGTACACATCCCCTAACTCACTTACGGGAAGTCGTGTGTCATTCACTCAATTCTTTATCTTTCCATCAGACCTTCTCATCTCTAGATATTAATTATGGCAGTCAAGAAGAATATAATACTAGTGATACTGGATGTGCCAAAAAGTATGAGCAAGTATGAAGAAAACTCAGATTTTTACGTAAGTGTCTCCCATAAATTTATGCCAGGGACCTTACTGTCTCTTCCATCAATTTATGCATAATTTTCATGCCTTCAAATCTGATGCCAGCCAACATTTTGTGCCTCAGTTCAAGTGTTTGGGTGTCCTACCACCTTCTCAAGACTAGAACAAATGCAGGGCTAGGTGGGCTCATACAATGTCTCATGGGTAATGATGATTCAGCAGGACACATGACGTGTGACATGTCACTGCATCTATGCAGAGTTCATTTTTATTTAGGCTTATGTACATATCCTACATTTATTATTTATAACTGCCTTGAGATACTATGAGCACATAAAAAGGTGCACATTACAGTATACATATATGTATATATATTTTTTTACTCAGGATAACCCAACAATATGACTTATTTCCATGTTTCTAAGAGTATTAAACCCTGAATCAGCTGTAGAATCACAAACTTTCCTTGTACACAGTGTCCTGAGGGCACACATACATGTTCTGAGCACATGTATGCTCATCACAAAGTACATTATACAGTACAGTAGAACCCCTGTATCCACTGATTCAGTATCCACCATTCACTGTGGCCCAAAAATACCTCTTAAATTTGCATAATAATGGCTTCAAAGCACAAAAGTAGAGAAGCTGGCAGTTCTTCAAAACCTAACAGAAGCCATGAAGTGCTTCCCATCAGTGAAAATGTAATAATTCTCCACTCATTGTGCATAATTTATCAATTAAACTTTATGTTTTGCATGATGGTAGGATTGCTGGTTTCTTTTTCTGTCTCATAAACATGCTAGATAACAGGGATATCTTGCTACTCCTACTTACACTTTGGTCACACTTCACAGACACGCACATGCATATATATATATATACATACATCTAGGTTTTTCTCCTTTTTCTAAATAGCTCTTGTTCTTTTTTATTTCTTCTATTGTCCATGGGGAAGTGGAAAAGAATCTTTCCTCCGTAAGCCATGCGTGTCGTATGAGGCGACTAAAATGCCGGGAGCAATGGGCTAGTAACCCCTTCTCCTGTATACATTTACTAAAAAAGAGAAGAAGAAAAACTTTATAAAACTGGGATGCTTAAATGTGCGTGGATGTAGTGCGGATGACAAGAAACAGATGATTGCTGATGTTATGAATGAAAAGAAGTTGGATGTCCTGGCTCTAAGCGAAACAAAGCTGAAGGGGGTAGGAGAGTTTCAGTGGGGGGAAATAAATGGGATTAAATCTGGAGTATCTGAGAGAGTTAGAGCAAAGGAAGGGGTAGCAGTAATGTTAAATGATCAGTTATGGAAGGAGAAAAGAGAATATGAATGTGTAAATTCAAGAATTATGTGGATAAAAGTAAAGGTTGGATGCGAGAAGTGGGTCATAATAAGCGTGTATGCACCTGGAGAAGAGAGGAATGCAGAGGAGAGAGAGAGATTTTGGGAGATGTTAAGTGAATGTATAGGAACCTTTGAACCAAGTGAGAGAGTAATTGTGGTAGGGGACCTGAATGCTAAAGTAGGAGAAACTTTTAGAGAGGGTGTGGTAGGTAAGTTTGGGGTGCCAGGTGTAAATGATAATGGGAGCCCTTTGATTGAACTTTGTATAGAAAGGGGTTTAGTTATAGGTAATACATATTTTAAGAAAAAGAGGATAAATAAGTATACAAGATATGATGTAGGGCGAAATGACAGTAGTTTGTTGGATTATGTATTGGTAGATAAAAGACTGCTGAGTAGACTTCAGGATGTACATGTTTATAGAGGGGCCACAGATATATCAGATCACTTTCTAGTTGTAGCTACACTGAGAGTAAAAGGTAGATGGGATACAAGGAGAATAGAAGTATCAGGGAAGAGAGAGGTGAAGGTTTATAAACTAAAAGAGGAGGCAGTTAGGGTAAGATATAGACAGCTATTGGAGGATAGATGGGCTAATGAGAGCATAGGCAATGGGGTCGAAGAGGTATGGGGTAGGATTAAAAATGTAGTGTTAGAGTGTTCAGCAGAAGTTTGTGGTTACAGGAAAGTGGGTGCAGGAGGGAAGAGGAGCGATTGGTGGAATGATGATGTAAAGAGAGTAGTAAGGGAGAAAAAGTTAGCATATGAGAAGTTTTTACAAAGTAGAAGTGATGCAAGGAGGGAAGAGTATATGGAGAAAAAGAGAGAGGTTAAGAGAGTGGTGAAGCAATGTAAAAAGAGAGCAAATGAGAGAGTGGGTGAGATGTTATCAACAAATTTTGTTGAAAATAAGAAAAAGTTTTGGAGTGAGATTAACAAGTTAAGAAAGCCTAGAGAACAAATGGATTTGTCAGTTAAAAATAGGAGAGGAGAGTTATTAAATGGAGAGTTAGAGGTATTGGGAAGATGGAGGGAATATTTTGAGGAATTGTTAAATGTTGATGAAGATAGGGAAGCTGTGATTTCGTGTATAGGGCAAGGAGGAATAACATCTTGTAGGAGTGAGGAAGAGCCAGTTGTGAGTGTGGGGGAAGTTCGTGAGGTAGTAGGTAAAATGAAAGGGGGTAAGGCAGCCGGGATTGATGGGATAAAGATAGAAATGTTAAAAGCAGGTGGGGATATAGTTTTGGAGTGGTTGGTGCAATTATTTAATAAATGTATGGAAGAGGGTAAGGTACCTAGGGATTGGCAGAGAGCATGCATAGTTCCTTTGTATAAAGGCAAAGGGGATAAAAGAGAGTGCAAAAATTATAGGGGGATAAGTCTGTTGAGTGTACCTGGTAAAGTGTATGGTAGAGTTATAATTGAAAGAATTAAGAGTAAGACTGAGAATAGGATAGCAGATGAACAAGGAGGCTTTAGGAAAGGTAGGGGGTGTGTGGACCAGGTGTTTACGGTGAAACATATAAGTGAACAGTATTTAGATAAGGCTAAAGAGGTCTTTGTGGCATTTATGGATTTGGAAAAGGTGTATGACAGGGTGGATAGGGGGGCAATGTGGCAGATGTTGCAAGTGTATGGTGTAGGAGGTAGGTTACTGAAAGCAGTGAAGAGTTTTTACGAGGATAGTGAGGCTCAAGTTAGAGTATGTAGGAAAGAGGGAAATTTTTTCCCAGTAAAAGTAGGCCTTAGACAAGGATGTGTGATGTCACCGTGGTTGTTTAATATATTTATAGATGGGGTTGTAAGAGAAGTAAATGCGAGGGTCTTGGCAAGAGGCGTGGAGTTAAAAGATAAAGAATCACACACAAAGTGGGAGTTGTCACAGCTGCTCTTTGCTGATGACACTGTGCTCTTGGGAGATTCTGAAGAGAAGTTGCAGAGATTGGTGGATGAATTTGGTAGGGTGTGCAAAAGAAGAAAATTAAAGGTGAATACAGGAAAGAGTAAGGTTATGAAGATAACAAAAAGATTAGGTGATGAAAGATTGAATATCAGATTGCAGGGAGAGAGTATGGAGGAGGTGAACGTATTCAGATATTTGGGAGTGGACGTGTCAGCGGATGGGTCTATGAAAGATGAGGTGAATCATAGAATTTATGAGGGAAAAAGAGTGAGTGGTGCACTTAGGAGTCTGTGGAGACAAAGAACTTTGTCCTTGGAGGCAAAGAGGGGAATGTATGAGAGTATAGTTTTACCAACGCTCTTATATGGGTGTGAAGCGTGGGTGATGAATGTTGCAGCGAGGAGAAGGCTGGAGGCAGTGGAGATGTCATGTCTGAGAGCAATGTGTGGTGTGAATATAATGCAGAGAATTCGTAGTTTGGAAGTTAGGAGGAGGTGCGGGATTACCAAAACTGTTGTCCAGAGGGCTGAGGAAGGGTTGTTGAGGTGGTTCGGACATGTAGAGAGAATGGAGCGAAACAGAATGACTTCAAGAGTGTATCAGTCTGTAGTGGAAGGAAGGCGGGGTAGGGGTCGGCCTAGGAAAGGTTGGAGGGAGGGGGTAAAGGAGGTTTTGTGTGCGAGGGGCTTGGACTTCCAGCAGGCATGCATGAGCGTGTTTGATAGGAGTGAATGGAGACAAATGGTTTTTAATACTTGACGTGCTGTTGGAGTGTGAGCAAAGTAACATTTATGAAGGGATTCAGGGAAACCGGCAGGCCGGACTTGAGTCCTGGAGATGGGAAGTACAGTGCCTACACTCTGAAGGAGGGGTGTTAATGTTGCAGTTTAAAAACTGTAGTGTAAAGCACCCTTCTGGCAAGACAGTGATGGAGTGAATGACGGTGAAAGTTTTTCTTTTTCGGGCCACCCTGCCTTGGTGGGAATCGGCCAGTGTGATAATAAAAAAAATAATAAGTATAGGACTTATATACAGTGGACCCCCGCCTTACGATTAGCTCCCAACTCGAACAATTATGTAAGTGTATTTTTGTAAGTGCTTTGTACGTGTATTTTTGGGGGTCTGAAACGGACTAATCTAATTTACAATATTCCTTATGGGAACAAATTCGTTCGGTAACGGCACCCGAACAGACTTCTGGAATGAATTAATATTGTAAGGCAGGGGTCCACTGTATAGGGTTTGCTATCCACAGTTTCAGTATCCATGGCAGGTCCTTGGAACACATCTCCCATGTATATGGGGGTCCTACTGTATATTTTTTTCAAAGTTACTTATTTTTATGTTTCCAGAGGTATTACAGCCTGAATGAATTGCATTATATTAAAATTTTCTTGTACATAGTGTGTGAAGAGAAAATCTCTGCAAAGAAATAAGAAAAACAAATACTTTTACCAATTTATATTGCGTATTCCTTGTGGGGGTATGTTAGGTTATGAATCTTCCCACGAAAAAACCCTGAAACACAGTCAAGTGGGGCATATTAGACCAAGATGAGCCCAATGTAACCAGGTAGAGGAAATGGTTTTTAAAATGATTTATATGAGGCCTGGACATTTTAAATAATCAGAGTAGTATGATAAATTAGTGCATTAATATTACAGATCATTATTTTATTATTTTAGATTAATGTTTTTCATTTTCTGTTTTACTCTAAATGCTGAACCATCTTCCAGAATATACTAAGAATTGCATATGCCAACAACCACCTTCTACAATTTCTTTGCTCTAATTCTACCTTAAGGTTAGTTACTAAGAGGCACACGAGACCACATGAAAGAGCATTTGAAACTTCCAATATTAACTCTGTTTTATGTCATATCTGACCTGAGCAAATATATGTTATATTTATATAAGACCTCCAATATTAAAGCTATTTAATGTCATATTCTGGGAGGAAAGCAGTGCTCATTTGAAATGAAGAAATGTCAATAGAGCTAAATGTAGCTTTTCTAGGTGATTCTGGAATGACCTAGAAAAGCTGTCACTGAGTTCTGAAACTCTGTCAAGATACTAGCCCATGGCTTGCCCTCACTCCTAGGCCAATCAGCCCAGGTCCTAGGACCTGGCCCTGGTGTAACCCCAAACCAATAAACTTCTACCTAGTCAGCAGTGCTTGTACTGTATCCACCCCACTACCTAGCATGCCAGCTACCAGGTTAATCATTCCTACAACTGGACAAAGTGGATTATCCAATACAGCATTACTGAAACGAAGCAGAATATGAGCATTTTGCCAATGTTGCTGATGAAGGATCATTTTTTGTCAACTTCAATTCTTCCTACAAAAGTAAGGTGTCTTCCATTTTTTTTTTTTTGCTTTACTCTACTTGAAAAAATGACGTTTTTTAACCTTTAACCCTTAAACTGTCCAAACGCAGATCTACGTTTTTTCAACATTTGAAAGTATGTAAAAGAGTAGATCTTTTTTTTTTTTTTTACATTTGAAAACGTGTAAAAAAACTTTGATCTACCTTTTTTTTTTTGTTATACAGTGGACCCCGGTTAACAATATTTTTTCACTCCAGAAGTATGTTCAGGTGCCAGTACTGACTGAATTTGTTCCCATAAGGAATATTGTGAAGTAGATTAGTCCATTTCAGACCCCCAAACATACACGTACAAACGCACTTACATAAATACACTTACATAATTGGTCGCATTCGGAGGTAATCGTTATGCGGGGGTCCACTGTATTTGAAAATATGTAAAAAAAAAAGGTAGATCTACTTTTGAAGAACTACGCATATGAACGTAGATCTGCTTGGACAGTTTAAGGGTTAAATGGTCCAAACGTATATATACGTTCACCCGCGCAGCGCCCTGAATATTTTGAGATTTTTTTTTATAGGAAAAAAGAGCATGTGGTACCCAGGCACCCCCAATTTTTTTCATATGGCGCACACTGAGTGCGCACATCCATTCTCTCATGTCTAGGCGACTCAGGCCTATCATGCCAATGTTGAATGAATGACAAATGAAACGTATATATATGTTTGGGGTGCTAAACGAGAGAATGTATATATGTAAACATTTGGACCGTTTAAGGGTTAAGTGGAAATAATTTTTGTTTTAATTTTTCAGAAATTTGCCACACACACACACACACACACACACACACACACACACACACACACACACACACACACACACACACACACACACACACACGCACACACATACACATACACAAGCGCGCGCACACACACACGCGCGCGCACACACACACACACACACACACACACACACACACACACACACACACACACACACACACACACACACACACACACACACACACACACACACACACACACACACACACACAAACATGGAGAGCCAAGATGATGGATGTGGTACTTGAAAACCTCATGCATCAACATGCCAGGGACACTACCAGAGAGAGAGGGGAGGATGAGCCAGCAAGACTGGATCTTGTGTTCACCCTAAGCAGTTCAGACATTGAGGACATCACTTACGAGAGGCCCCTTGGAGCTAGCGATCACGTGGTTCTGAGTTTTGATTATATAGTAGAGTTACAAGTGGAGAAGGTAACAGGAACTGAATGGGAAAAGCCAAACTACAAAAGGGAGGACTACACAGGTATGAGGAACTTCCTGCAGGAGGTTCAGTGGGACAGAGACCTGGAAGGAAAATCAGTAAACGAGATGATGGAATATGTAGCAACAAAGTGCAAGGAGGCAGAGGAAAGGTTTGTTCCCAAGGGAAACAGAAATAATAGGAAGACCAAAGCGAGTCCTTGGTTTACCCGAAGGTGTAGGGAGGCAAAAACTAAGTGCACCAGAGAATGGAAAAGGTACAGGAGGCAAAGGACCCAGGAAAATAAGGAGATTAGTAGAAGAGCCAGAAACGAGTATGCACAGATAAAGAGGGAGGCCCAGCGACAGTACGAAAACGACATAGCATCGAAAGTCAAGTCTGATCCAAAACTGCTGTACGTATAACCACATTAGGAGGAAGACAACAGTCAAAGACCAGGTGATAAGGCTGAGGAAAGAAGGTGGAGAACTCACAAGAAACAATCAAGAGGTATGTGAGGAGCTCAACATGAGATTTAAGGAAGTATTTACAGTGGAGACAGGAAGGCCTCTCGGGAGACAGACCAAATGGGGACACCAGCAAGGAATATACCAACAAGTGTTGGATGACATACATACAGATGAGGAGGAGGTGAAGAAACTGCTAAGGGACATTGATACCTCAAAGGCAATGGGACCGGACAACATCTCCCCGTGGGTCCTTAGAGAGGGAGCGGATATGTTGTGTGTGCCACTTACCACAATCTTAACATGTCCCTGGAAACTGGGCAACTACCTGAGGTATGGAAGACAGCAAATGTAGTTCCCATTTTTAAAAAAGGAGACAGAAAAGAGGCGCTAAACTATAGACCTGTGTCACTGATGTGTATAGTATGCAAAGTTATGGAGAAGATCATCAGGAGGAGAGTGGTGGAGCACCTGGAACGAACAAGAGTATAAACGCCAACCAGCATGGATTCATGGAAGGCAAAGCCTGTGTCACAAACCTTCTGGAGTTTTACAATAAAGTAACAGAAGACACGAGAGAGAGGGGTGGGTTGATTGCATCTTCTTGGACTGCAAGAAGGCCTTTGGCACAGTTCCTCACAAGAGATTAGTGCAGAAGCTAGAGGATCAGGCTCATATAACAGGAAGGGCACTGCAATAGATCAGAGAATACATGACAGGGAGGCAACAACGAGTCATGGTACGTAATGATGTATCACAGTGGGCACGTGTGACGAGCGGGGTCCCACAGGGATCGGTCCTAGGACCAGTGCTAATTTTGGTATATGTGAACGACATGATGGAAGGGTTAGACTCAGAAGTGTCCCTGTTCGCAGACGATGTGAAGTTAATGAGGAGAATTAAATCAGATGAGGACCGGGCAGGACTTCAAAGAGACCTGGACAGACTGGACACCTGGTCCAGCAACTGGCTTCTCAAATTTAATCCCGCCAAATGCAAATTCATGAAGATAGGGGAAGGGCACAGAAGACCGCAGACAGAGTATAGGCTAGGTGGCCAAAGACTGCAAACCTCGCTCAAGGAGAAAGATCTTGGAGCGAGTATAACACCGAGCATGTCTCCGGAAGCACACGTCAACCAGGTAACTGCTGCAGCATATGGGCGCCTGGCAAATCTGAGAACAGCGTTTCGATACCTTAATAAGGAATTGTTCAAGACACTATACACCGTGTATGTCAGGCCCATACTGGAGTATGCAGCACCTGTTTGGAACCCGCACTTGATAAAGCACATCAAGAAACTAGAGAAAGTGCAAAGGTTTGCGACAAGGTTAGTTCCAGAGCTAAGGGGAATGTCTTGTGAAGAAAGGTTAAGGGAAATCGGCCTGACGACACTAGAGGACAGGAGGGTCAGGGGAGACATGATAACGACATATAAAATACTGCGCGGAATAGACAAGGTGGACAAAGACAGAATGTTCCAGGGAGGGGACACAGAAACAAGAGGTCACAATTGGAAGTTGAAGACACAGATGAGTCAGAGAGATATTAGGAAGTATTTCTTCAGTCATAGAGTTGTCAGGCAGTGGAAGAGCCTAGAAAGTGATGTAGTGGAGGCAGGAACCATACATAGTTTTAAGACGAGGTTTGATAAAGCTCATGGAGCGGGGAGAGAGAGGACCCAGTAGCAACCGGTGAAGAGGCAGGGCCAGGAGCTAAGACTCGACCCCTGCAACCACAAATAGGTGAGTACAAATAGGTGAGTACACACACACACACACACACACACACACACACAGCATCTTTTTTATGGGTCTCTCACAGCTTAAGGGTATGATGAAGATGGCATTAAACATTTGGTCTCAAAAAAGCAACAATTCATATGAATAAATTTTCAAATAGTTTAGACTAAGTGTTGACTGAGATGCTAGGCATTCTACAGGTCTTCAGTGTATTATATGTCCTGTGCAGTAATACTAAAATTTAGATAAGTAGTTGCACTTGTATGTGACAAAACTTATAGTGTAACTGTTTTATTGAAACTACCAACAAATTGCTTGCAAAAATTTAAGTAATAGGTGTAAGCCTGTGAATCTGGCAATGAGTGTGCCTGTGAATCTGGCAAGGCGTGTGATGTGAATCTGGCAAGGCATATGCCTGTAAATCTAACAAGGTGTGTCCCTGTGAATCTGGCAAGACATGTGCCTGTGAATCTAGCAAGGCATATACTTCTGAATCTGGCAAGGTGTGTGTCTGAATCTGGCAAGGTGTGTGCCTGTGAATCTGGCAAGGTGTGTGCCTGTGAACCTGGCAAAGCATGTACCTGTGAATCTGGCAAGGTGTGTGCCTGTAAATCTGGCAAGGTGTGTGCCTGTGAATCCGGCAAGACGTGTGCCTGTACTCACCTATTTGTGGTTGCAGGGGTTGAGTCATAGCTCCTGGCACCGCCTCTTCACTGACTGCTACTAAGTCCTCTCTCTCCCTGCTCCATGAGCTTATCAAAGCTCGTCTTAAAACTATGTATGGTTCCTGCCTCCACCAAGTCACTTTCTAGGCCATTCCATTTCCTGACAACTCTATGACTGAAGAAATACTTCCTAACATCCCTTTGACTCATGGCAAGGTGCATATATATGAATCTGGCAAGGCATGTGTCTGTTAATCTGGCAAGGCATGTACAGTGGACCCCCGGTTAACGATATTTTTTCACTCCAGAAGTATGTTCAGGTGCCAGTACTGACCGAATTTGTTCCCATAAGGAATATTGTGAAGTAGATTAGTCCATTTCAGACTCCCAAACATACACGTACAAACGCACTTACATAAATACACTTACATAATTGGTCGCATTCGGAGGTGATTGTTATGCGGGGGTCCACTGTATTTGTGAACCTGGCAAGGTGTTTGCTTGTGAATCTGCCAAGGCATTTGCCTGTGAATCTGGCAAGGCATCATCTACTTACAAATCTGCAGTAACATCAGCCAAAGAACCATAGCCATCAACCTCAGTTCAAGAACCACAGCCATCCACTTCAGCCCTGTAGGGTTACTTTAACATGCCTTTCAAGATCATCAACAAAGATGAGCAACCAGAATTTAAGGTAAAAAAAAAAAATTGTTTCACATAATGTTTTTAGGAACATACTTAAATTTGGGAGGGTATTTAACAGAAGGAAATTAAAAGTGAATATAGGAAAGAATAAAGTACTGAGAGTATCAAAGAGTATAGGCAATGAGAGATTGGATATCAGATTGGAGAGAGGGAGTCCTGGAGGAGGAAAGTACAGTACCTGCACTCTGAAGGAAGGGTTGGGATGTTATGATTTGGAGGGTCATCTGAAGTGTCATGTCAGCATGCTTCTGGCAAGACAGTGATTGAATGAGTGACAGTGAAAGTGTTTTCTTCTTTGTTGGGTCACCCAATCTTAGTGGGAGATGGCCATTGTTAAAAAAAAAAAAACTACTGTATTTTAATTTTGTACACCTCACTTCATTCAATTACAATGTAAATTATGAAACATTATTTTTTAGAACTATGAAACTTCAAAAAAACATGCTTGGCCTTTTTTTTTTAAGTGTCAGAAAGATATCCCAATTTTCCTACATGTCCTTTAATCCACCTAGAACAAATTCGTGTAACATGTCAGTCTTCAAGAATGTAACTCTTATTTGGAGCTTTACTGTATAATAACAAGAGTATTTTAAATTATGTATATAAAAATAAATTATAATTTATTTTTGGTCTCCTCACTTTTCTGGTCAACAATCAAAGAATCTACAATCATGTATATTACAGTGGAAGAGTGAATAGCTGTTACTTAAGTGACCACAGAGTAACAACTTAAAGCAAACTAAAAACCAAAAGTGGGACCTAAATAAATGCCACATTTTATTTGTTTATTTGAGCTGTATTGGGTAGATTTAAAAGAATATTAAAAATGCATAAACTCAAATCTGACCAAACGAAGAAACAAAATCAAAAAGTTTCAATAAGGTAAATGTTTGTACTTCAAAATAAAGCAGAATTATATATAATGAGAAGAGGCATGTGAGTCACATTGTAAGTCCCTTTGATTATGAAGATGTTACATAAAGATCAAGATTATCCTCAGTCATCTACTCCTTGAATACTCACCTCCTTGGGAACGGAAGTCCATGGTACAAGAGTATTTCATTTCGGTGGGATCAAGAGCTGTAGCTCCTTCCATGGTTGGTATGGTTGCAGGAGGAGGGTAGGGGCTCCCATAACCACCAACACTGCCAACCCCAGTGCTGCTGCTGCTTCCTCCTCCCAAGCTTCCTGTTGCTCCTCCTGAACCATCCCAAACACAAAGATTTAGTCTAAGTCATGAAAGATACTGATAAAAGACTCTAAGCTTTGTTTTTTTACTCTGACAGTTTAAATATGGGTGTGTAAAAAAAAAAAGAAGTTGACAGTGAACAAAGAAAAAACAGAAAGGTGACAAGAGTAAGAAAAAGTCAAGGCAATGAAAGATTGACATCAGGCTGAAGGAAACAAAGCAAGAACTGCTTATTATATAAAAATTCTTCCCTTCAAAATTAAAATTCCTCTTTGCTTAGTTAATGCCTTTTTGTTATTTATATTTCAGTTAATTTAAATCTGATGCCACAAACTTTTTAAAACTTGCAAAACAAGAGGGCCTGCAGCTTGAAAATCTCTACTTTGACTATGCAAGCAACACTGGCTTTGTAGTGGTTTCTACCACCCCTCTTGCAGGCTAAGTGATGTGCTACTGCCAAGCATAAAATGAAAATCATTAAATCAAATTATATTAACCCAATTTCTCCCCAATCTATGTACGTAAATAAGATTCATATTAACATATCATGCTGAAATTACTCATTAGTAATATTTTTTGTCATTACTGAGACAAACCATTATTTAGCTAGAGATTTGGGCAAGGAAAGTACTACTGCTTTCTGGGTTTTCCCACCAATACCACCCCCTCCCATACCCTCTACAGATTACTGCCACTTGAATGTCAGTTGTGACAACAATTAACCCTTTCCCTGTCAATACCCCCTAAACTAAAAATCCCTTCTAAATGTAATGACACCAAAAATGCAAAAAAGTTTAATGTAATACTTATGAAATTACTCAGGCACAAAGTAGGAGATCTGGGAGCACTTCATGCAATAGCAATTTTACGCAATACCCAACTAGTATTTGCTAGTATGTCTCCTGTAGTAGCCACTGATTGTGAGAAACTACCCATTCACCAATCAGAACTATACTATTCAGTGCCCAAAAGTTGGTAATTTGGTCAATTTTACTCCATTTTCAAATAATTCCAATTTAAAAACAAACACTGTAGTTATTTCGGCCACTAAAGCAATTTTCCCTCTGATCATTAATCATGTCCCCAGGCTTCTCCTGTATAATACTTGCCTCCATTTTGAACTCATTGTCATACATGAAAAATTGCAATTGATTACCTAACCTTTTGTTCTGTTTCAAAGTTTTGTTGATTACTAGACTCACTAGATTAGTAGTCCAATATCAATAACATTTTGGAATAATGTAGTTGATTTTAACTTTTTTAGAGTCTGAGTTTGATTTTGATGGGAAAAGGTATCCCTGTGTGATGATACTGTCAATCTGAGAAATTAAATTTACTTTTAAGTAGGCTGGTGGTAGTGGAGATGTCCTTTTCAAAATAAATTTGTACTAGGAAAATCATGCAGGGAATGAGAAGTGAAGAGATTAGAACATGGTATGGTGGTATGAAATGTACACTCAAGGAATAAGAAATGTTGTTAGGATGATTTGGTCATGTAGAAAGGATACAGCAAAATAGGGTCAAATAGATACTGTATATAAATCTGGAGTGAATAGGAAGTGTAGGGAACATCACATGAAGTGTTTGAAGGTGAGTGCAGAAGTTTTGAGAGTTAAGGGTTTGAACATTCAGCAAGCATGTGTAAGTGTGTCAGTTCAAATTGAATGGAGATTAGTATTCTTTGGGGATTTGATGAGCTGCTGGAGTGTGAGCAATATTACATCTATGAAAGGATTCAGGAAAACCAGTTTGCCAGACTTAGTTCTGGAGGCCCCTGTAGTGTGAAAGATGGGTGATTGTCTTGCATTTTAATTGACCTTCAAAACTGATGTCTCTACTCTTCCGGAAAGGCAGCAAGGAAATGAGCGATGATGAATCTTTTTTCTCTAGACCATCCTGCCTTGGTGGGACTCCGCTCATGTATTTAATAAAATAATCATATACAGTAAGTCCCCAGGTTATCAACATCTGAATTATGATCAACAGCACCTGTACTTGTAGACAGGGCTTGCAGGAACCAATAAATGTATTACAGAACTAATCTACAGTTCTAAAAGTTAACCCTTAACCCTTTCAGGGTCGAGAGGCCCTCTCCTAAACTCGTTCTCAGGGTCGAAAATTTTTCGGAAAAAAAAATTATTTTTTCTTATGAAATGATAGAGAATCTTTTCCCGATCATAATGACACCAAAAGTATGAAATTTGATGGAAAACTTATGGAATTATGCTCTCGCGAAGTTAGCAGTCTCGACGATGTTTACACATTGGCGATTTCACCCACTTTGAGCCCTATTCTCGGCCAATTTCAGTGTACTAGTCGACAAAAATCATATCTATTTTGCTAGAACTCTATTTTTTTCTATCGAATGAGTACAAGAAACCACCCATTTACCGATTTCAAGTATCCAATAAAGTGGTCAGAAATTGGCAATTTTACCAATTTTACACAAATTTCAGAAGATGCCAATTTCCAAATAGGGTCCAGAATAAACAAGACAGACATTCCTGGCACTAAAATAACATTTTCTCTGTTCATTAGTCATGTCCCCAGGCCCCTCTTACATCTCTTTTGCTTTCCACTTTGAATTTTTATTCTCACAAAAAATAGAAGATTTACTGTTATGCAGACTACTGTATTAGTATAGAAATTGTGTAGAAATGGTATAAATAATATCAGTGCACTCATGAAAGAATATTAGACTCACCAGTTGAAGTGTATTGGATGCTTGGCATGATTTGCTTACTTTTGAACTTCGGTAAAAATCGAACATTTCTGTTACTCTGAGCTCAATTTCAAAATGCTTTTCATTATGAAACCAATCAAAATCATCTCAATTTCTGTAATATGTCTTCCATTCTATAAAATGAGACCAGGAAAACTAGAATACAACCATAAATACCATACAAAAATACACTGCAAAGTTGCTGTTTTAAACCAAAAACACGGTTGGATTTTTTTTTTTCTCATTATGCACTGTGTGCTGCAGGATTTTTTTATACTTTGCACACTGACCACATAGACCCATTCTTTCATATGTAGGCCTACCAGCTTTCTCTCACTAGATTTGACGGCGCTAGAATTTAGGCGTTCTAGTACGTCAATAACCATGGTGCGTAAGCCATACTAGTACGTTGGAAACCCTGAAAGGGTTAAACTATCCAAACATAGATCTATGTTGACGTGCATAGTGCTCCGAACGTAGATCTACGTCCAATTTTACATGCTTTCAAATGGAGAAAATCAAGGTTGGAGAGCCTCGCATGTCAACGTAGATCTACGTTTGGACAGTTTAAGGGTTAAGTACAAATTTAAGCCAAATTAAAAATATTTTTCTTCCCTGTTTTTACATTCATTTTATACATATGTGGTGAGCTCTCCTTTTTTTGGTATAAAGTGGTCAAAAACTGTGGAATTATAATTACCACACATCTTATTTTTTGAGCCCAATATTCTGAATATTTTTCTCCATTTTATCATCAAATGCATCAAGAAATAAGCTAAACTATTCATTTAGGTTTGTATGGAAGTAGGTCCACAGGTTTTGGAGCTCCAGAGTGGAGGATGTAGTTATAGACAAGTCTTCAGTTATGATACTTTAAACATTTTTGTGGCAGTGAAGTTACTTGTTGAGTGCACAACAGAGGAAAGGTAAGTTTCCTTCACAGATAAGAATATTCCAATGACAGCACAGGTTATTAGGAGTACTAGGAGTCCCTAAGTGATTGTAATGTGGCAATTAAGAATGAATAACAAAAAGGCACAATACCGTGACTGGAACGATACACAAATAACCCGCACATAAAAGACAGAAGCTTACGACGACGTTTCGGTCCGACTTGGACCATTAAGAATGTTTTACAACTGGAGACAATGTAAAAATTATTAATCTTGATAACATCCAGGCCAAGGTTGTGGAAGAGTATAATCATTTGCAATTCTCTCCCATTACATTTCAAATCACAGCATAGTAATCCCCCTTAAAAAAGGAAAAAAAATGCAAAGGTTTCTTCCTGAAATAATGATTTTTGAACACCTTTACAAATTCAAGACTATAAACAGAGTAATTTACATTCCTTCAGAAGCACTGTATAGGTAAATTGTTTCTGGTTATAGCTATATTTAGTTATTTAACTAAACATTAACAAAACCTAAATTATGACTTATAGGGAGTGAGAATCTACATTCTAAATATCAACTATTTTCTTTGGTCAAAGTATGGTTACAGTACAGTACAGTACAGCACAGTATGGTACACAATTAAGCCACACATAGGAGAGAGAAGCTTACAATGCTGTTTCAGTCAGACTTGGACCATTTACAAAGTCACACTATGACTTTGTAAATGGTCCAAGTCAGACTGAAATGTTGTCATAAGCTTCTCTCTCCTATGTGTGGGTTATTTCTTTATCTTTCCAGTCATGGTATTGTTCCTTTTGTTTTTTCAGTACAATATGGGCAATATCTTGACAATACAAGGTTGGCTATTATACTGTAAGTTCTGAGAAAGTAAATACCAGGTACATATATACAGAAGCTCCAACAGCACTGGTATATTTATAAAATTTTTAGCAAAATCAGTCAATAGTTTAAAAAAAGTGACTTGACAATCTTCTTAAAGATTATGGGGCCACAAATGTAAACTGGTACCGAATTAACTTAACTAGAAAATATTTCTTCATAAATAGAGTGGTAGATTGCAGGATAGGATTCAAGCACTACAACTTCTGAAAACTTAATACATTACAATACTATATGAAAGACTAAACACTGAAAACCAAGCACCATTAGCATAACTTTGCTTTTATAACTATCTGTACAAAAATGAAATAATAAATACATAATTAGACATATAAAATAATTCACCCCTCATTGTTGTTATCAAAATAACTTACCTCTGCCAAACATATGCTGTTTCTTTAGTGGTAGAGGAGGCATGCGGTGTGGGTCTTCAGGACCATAGCGGTAACTGCCTGTATTATAATCCCCACTTTGGTTTCGACTTCCACTGTCTGTGGTTTCAATAAGAATTACATATTATTTAGGAAATCAAGTCCTAAATAATTAAAACATAAAATATATAAATATTTTGATCAAAATAGCTGAATAAATGAAGTAGCATTAGTGATCCATCTGCCAAGACTAAGACCATGCATGATACCCTCCAGTGTTTCTAATTATTACATCAATCAGAAAAGTAGCACAATACTGTACCTCAATTCTCTAAGAGGTTAAGCCATATGTGTAAAGTTCCTGAGACAGGAATAAGTTAAGGAATGGAAAGTCAGAAATACAGAAATTGCAAGTGAAATTCTTACCTATGCCAACTTGCATGATGTGTTAGCCTCTTCATGTGTAAACTTGAATTTTATTTTACTGCTTATACCTTGCAGTCCATTAAAATAATGTTAATAAATTACTTTTTCTAAAGAATATTTAAATACATACATTAAAATGATTTATGTAAAGAAAGTACTACAGTAATATCATATCTTTCTGACTCTAATCTGTCGAACTCAATATTCTCAGAGATTTGGGAAATAAATTTTGAATTCAGAATTATCTCTGAAATTTTGAACATTCTGAACTTAATTCAGAAGTAGTATCTTCTGATTCCAGAATTTTTTATACATGTGAGAATGTTTTCCAAAATTTTGTACATATTTGGAATACTCTCTTATTCAGAATTTTTAGAATAAAAGAATTTACATTAGAATACGTACCTATTTTTTTTTTTTTTTGCTAATACACTAATATAATAAATTCTGAAGTTATGAATTCAAATTATTATTATTATTATTATTATTGCATTCATGGGGAGAGCACTAAATCCATAGGTGTTATACAGTGCCTGAGGAAATGGGAGGTAATCAGGTTCAAGAATATTTTGTGATTTGGAAAACTTGGAGAATAAGATAAAATTCTGAGTATCAATTTGCAAAAAGCTATGCTCAATAATTCATATTTTTTCCAAATAGAGAAATATCAGAATTTTATAATTTATAATTATCTATAATTTGGATACCTAAGCTTGACTTAGTGCACATAAGAAAGAAATTATTGTAGTATAATATTTTAATTAGACACTGCCTTGATTCTTTGAGTACATAAATTTGTCTCTAAATTTATCCAATATAAAGATTAGGCCGGAGTGTTCTTTTATTGCTGAATTTTGTGTAATTTTCTATTTTCGGGTGGGAAATTAAAATAAAGTGTAAGTATCTGTGGAGGTGCGAGTGTACCTGTGGACTGTGTTGTGTGGTCGACTGTGCCCCATGGCTCATCAGGACTAAGGGAGGACACTGCGGAGTCACTGGAGGCGTCCACACCTTCGTCACCACCAAGCTGAGGTAGCACACACCCAGCTGTGCCCAACAACAACAACACTCTCACTAAGTTATAAACTCAGCTGCAGTATGTCTCAATAGCATTCCCAGTAAGACAGAAGTATAGCATATACCCATCAAGGCAAGTGGTAAAGGTCTTGCTTTAAAGAAAAAGGTAAAAGTAAAGCGTTTAATGTATTCCTTCTAAAAGTTACGGAACTGATTTCTGATTTCATGATATATTGTTACAAATATGAATACAATCTTCCAAGAAAAGATGGAATATAAAATACTAAAAGTAACTAAACAGATCAAGATACATTTGGTAAACTCCCTTGCCCATTTAAACACTGCCTTGAATGGGACTCACAGTCAATCAGATAATATGTTTTAATTATAATCTACACTACTGCATGAGATAACTGAGTTTGTTATATTCCAGTTCCCAAACATACCAAAATAAGAAAGTAAAGTACTGTATTCTAAGCTAAAAGCATAATTAAATTAGTAACAAAAGCATTCATACTGGTTAATATAAACTGTGCATTTCCTTGATACTGTCCATTACAGTCATCCCTACAAATTACATGCCTAGAATGTTCCTTAAAATTAGAAACTGCAAATAATACAAAATTAAGTCTGCATAAATTTTGTTTCAGATTCAAACTTATTTTGTGTTTCCGATCACATCTCTGTGACATATCACTCTAGTCTGGTTAATAATGAACAGAATAAAAGAGAATTGTGTGTGCAAAGGCCTCTGGGCCTGAAAAGGTTGGACAGTTGAATCTAATGGTCGGTTGCCTTTCAGTGAATATGATGGATAATTGAAATCTGAGAATACAGGCCACGTTTTTAGAGATGACTGCGCATTTAACAACAAGGATGAAATTTAAATGATTTTATCACAAATAATTTTAACAATAAAGAATTTTTACATACTCTGTGCCACACTATTTACTCTTTCCTGATATTAACTTAAGATTTCATTACTGTTATTGTTATTAGTAATACTATTATAATCATTATTATTATAGATGCATGACATAAACAAGAATATCTTTGAAATTAAAGTAAAGTGTTTATAATAATATACCAGCTGAGAGATATAAGTAGTTAAGTGTGCAGCTACTCAATCCATGACTTTTAACATTAAAGTTGGGCACACCATAGATCCTTATGATAAATTAAATTATTTTATGCCCAAAATGAAGAAATACCTTCTGAAAAGGTGAGCTGCAATGTACTTCGCTGGATAATTAAATGAAGTAATTAATATATTTTAGAATTAATAGACCTTAATAAATTGCAGCCTAGGTAGTTGTATTTATAAAATCCAGTATACTGTATTGTGAAATACAATACTAGAATGAAAGAGATGTGGAAAACAACAAGTTTCTCTTCATATACATTTATAACAATGATCTTACACAAAAGAGTTATTGGGTTAAAAATTATATTATGTACAATTTTCTTTGAACAGTGTTACAAGATTACTATATACAGTACATGCAGGAATCTTGCAAGTTGCTGGGACTAACTACTTGAAACATGCAACATCACATGCAAGATGCTTATCCCATGCAAACAGAATATTTCAGATGAATTTTATGTCAGATGTTCATTTGATGTAATATACAGTAATACATGAAATAAAACCAGTGATGAGTGCCGTCAGGACATTCATGCAAGTTGGCAAAATTAAAACAAAAGCACAAGAGATGGACAGCAGGTAAACATAGGAACAAGGTAATTTCCAGAAAATATATAATACAGTCTTGAAAGGCATTCCACATGTAGACAACAAA
This sequence comes from Cherax quadricarinatus, assembly GCF_038502225.1. Taxonomy (NCBI): domain Eukaryota; kingdom Metazoa; phylum Arthropoda; class Malacostraca; order Decapoda; family Parastacidae; genus Cherax; species Cherax quadricarinatus. The sequence goes on from NC_091313.1 coordinate 20,932,091, forward strand.
CAGCAATGGAAATTGAGTGTGTATATTATTTCAACTCCAACCAGGATCCTCATCAGCTGGGGTTCAAATTATGCAATCTCAATTTCCACAACTGCTTTACTGTCTACATGTGAGATTTCTTTCAACGCTGACAAGTATTCATTACAATTTTGTTGTCATCATATAATACAGTGATTAAAAAACTCTAAACAATACATGGATATGTGCAAACAGCTTACAGCTTTACTAATCATTATTATGGTTCTAATTATTGCACAGGTGTAGATTATCAGTAAATTTTATTCACATTAACTGGACACTCAACATTATCTCACAAAATATCATTGCCATGTGATGTACATTTTATTTTTTTTTATTAACACATCGGCTGATTCCTACCAAGGCAGGGTGGTCTTGCCAGAGGGCTGCTTTACACTACAGTTATGAAACTGCAACATTAACACCCCTCCTTCAGAGTGCAGAAACTGTACTTCCCATCTCCAGACTCAAGTCTGGCCTGCCGGTTTCCCTGAATCCCTTCATAAATATTACTTTGTTCACATTCCAACAGCACGTCAAGTATTAAAAACCATTTGCCTCCATTCACTCCTATCAAATACGCTCACACATGCTTGCTGGAAGTCCAAGCCCCTCACACACAAAACCTCCTTTACCCCCTCCCTCCAACCTTTCCTAGGCCGACCCCTACCCCGCCTTCCCTCCAGTACAGATTTATACACTCTTGAAATCGTTCTGTTTTGTTCCATTCTCTCTACATGTCCAAACCACCTAAACAACCCCTCCTCAACCCTCTGGATAATAGTTTTGGTAATTCCGCACCTTCTCCTAATTTCCAAACTATGAATTCTCTGCATTATATTCACAACACACATTGCCCTCAGACACGACATCTCCACTGTCTCCAGCCTTCTCCTCGCTGCAACATTCATCACCCATGCTTTATACCCATATAGGAGTGTTAGTATAACTATACTCTCATACATTCCCCTCTTTGCTTCCATGGACAAAGTTCGTTTTATACTGTATGCAAAACTAGCCACAGGAGAATGAAAAGAGCTAGGCCTCTGACACAGCAACTAATGCCTCATCAGGAGCTATGCAATATGTATTGCAATAGGCAGGAGTGAGAAAAAAAGTCTGAGGAAGAGAGCTAGTGTCAGTATAGCCATGACTTCACTCTAAGAGGAAGGTAGGCATTGCCTACTTATTGCAACAATGCATAGCTCCTCATGCAGTGTGAAAGGCCTATTGCTAGTTCTTTTCATCCCCCTGTGGTTTGTTTTGAAGAGTGTGTGTGATTGCTCTTTTGTGGTTATCTTGTATTTTATGCTGCGTAGTATATGACTTTTAACACTGAACGATAGCTATATTTTTCACAATATGTTCTCGCATTATCCTTTAGGAAGTACAGTAAACCACAATTTAACTCTATCCTAAAATATAGGACAAAATCAGCTGGGTTAATTGATTCAGAAAAAAACAAATAGAGTCCACTGATTACAATACTGTTACAGTCACTGCAACATAATCTCATCCCCATCCACTACAACTGCCACTTCTTCCTCATTCTTTTATTACATCAAGTAGTTACTCTACTCTGCACTTCATAATGATATGAGCAACATTTGGAAACTTCATTTAGAAACATTTCACCTGCACAACAGGAATCTTCAAGTTTTTCAAGACTTGAAAAAGCTTGCTGGACAGTCAAAATATTGTCTAAATCAAGTTTGCAATTGCTGCTTTTGTGCCTTTATCAATTATAATTTGTCGGTATTCCCATACCACCTTCTATTACAGGGACTATTTGTTTACCCATTCACCTTTACTTTGCCATTTTATGGTTAAAATTAAATTTATTTCACTCCTGTCTCTATTATTTATTATCATTCTGTATAACAATATTGTCTACAGTTTCAAACATGAACTAGGTCTTTGGTTTTAGATAACTGGGATCAAGAATTTTATTTTTGTATAAATTACTGTTCATGACAAATATGCACCACACGCCCAAATTCGTATAAAATTTGTTGCATTTTTCTGAATAAATATTATCACTGTACATTATTAATATTATTATGGGTCGGCCATCACTAATCTGGCAATCAGTTATCCGGTTCCATCAGTAATCCTGCACTAATTTCAGCTAGCATAATTTCAAATTTCATCATTATACCAACTCAAATCATTATACTGACTCAGAAATTATGCAGATTGTTGTAAATCCACAGCAGCAAGCCAGTGGAGGAGAAAGCAGTGATGAAAATGAGGAAGATGTAACAGAAAGAGTCTCTATTGATAGGTTAATTAAGTGTATTTATTCTAACCTAACCACTCTGTAATCCGGCAAACTCACTAATCCGTCACACTACAGGTACCAATGATGCCGGATTAGTGATGGCTGATCTGTGCCTGTATTATAATATTATTATTATTATTATTATTATTACTGGTATCATTAATTATTATATATTTATTATTATAAGATAATTCTTTTCTTTGACTATAAGGATGCACCTGATATACAATATGTAGTTGCAAATCTTGAAAATGGTTAAACAGTAGCATCAGCTGGCGACACTTATTAAATGAATGAACTAACTATAAAACCTATAAGAAAAAGGTGCTGATAAAATTCAAGTTTCTGTGGAACATAAAATCCTCATGTTTATAGTCGTGCAATCTCAATGGTGTCAATGCTTCTTGTTGGATTAGGATATTGTTTTAATATCAAGATAAAGTTGTATGCTTACTGGAGAAACATAATCCACTTATGAACTAGTAGTTCATAATTTGAAGATTCGCCTATTATGGTCTTATGAAGGATCATAATCTCTGCAGATTGTAAAATATTTGGGTACAATATAATTTTAACCCTTAAACGGTCCAAACAAATCGACGTTCAAATTCGTAGTGCTACAAAAGTAGATCTTCTTTTTTTTTACATATTTTCAAATATAACAAAAAAAAATGTAGATAAAAGTTTTTTTACACGTTTTCAAATGTAAAACCAAAAAGATGATCTATATTTTTTTACATACTTTCAGATGTTGAAAAAACGTATACATGTATATACGTTTGGACCATTTAAGGGTTAATAATAAAACATTAAGATTCTGCTTAATTTTCTAATTAAAATGAAGTTTAAATTTGATTTAAAATTGTGATAGTTTATGTGTTTCTACACAAAATTACATCGAGTCTGTTATTTATACACGTATTGTAGCTAAAAGTACAACTGGGAGTAAGCAATTACCAGATTTTGTATTTTAAACCTTTTCAAAATTCTAAATTATATGGGACAAGAAGCTCAACCTAACATAACTTTACCAACGATTTTGGAGGAAACACCACCATACTTTAACGTATTTATTCCAGGTTTCAAAAACACTTGCTTTTCAAAGTGTAAGTAAAACCTCAGCGAATGATAAGCAAAGTTCTGTGAACTGAGTAGAAGACAACCAGCCTAGTGAGGTTTGTAGGGATGGGCTGTCAAATATTATTTCAGTGAGCCAGCAGTAGGTTGCCTGGTCATATTTAATTGTTAAATGGCTCTAATGACATTAATATTCCGGCAAAACTCATTGTGAATATTTTCTAAAATATTACTTTAAAGCAACCTTCCAGTTTGAACTTGTGAAAAAACAACACGAGCCCAAAACACCTGGCGCAGTGCCTACATACTTGCCTCCTCCTCCTCCTTGTGTAAATCAAGCAACTATTATATTTGAAAAAACATGCAGGATTCTGAGACTTTCCAGAATTCTACTTTAAATTAAAATATAATAAAACTTATAGAATTGAATAAAAAAATAACTATATTTAGTATCAAAAAAAATTTAACTGTATTTTTACATAGACAGGAATGCTGTACATACAGTAATTTATACTATTTAGCATGCCATAATATTATTAACAACTGCTGCAGTCCATATGTTAGCAATGCATTACTTGACCTGATGCTCCATATGCAAACCCTTTTTACTGTGATGTGTGTGAGTTCTATACAGCTTGCCAGTGTTAAATGTCCAACTTTTTATGCAAATGTTTGTTACATGACGTGGCTGCATACAGTAGGTACACGGTGGTAAGATGCAGCAAAGTTTCACAATGACTCTCATCACAGTCATGTTCACCAGTTTTTTACTTTTTTAATAAATCAAAGATAAACAAAAATCTTACTTGAAAACACTATGAAACATTTTACTATGACTATATGCTTTAGTGATTTTTTAAAGCTGCTATCAACACTGTACTATGTTTTTCTTTACTGTTATCCAAGTAAGCTGTGTAACTAATGTCAAAAGGTAATTGTAATTATTTATCAAATATATTGTGTAAATTCTTTTGTCAAATGTTTAAATTAGTTGCAAAGTAATAATTAAGATTCTGTAAAGGAAGCAGCAATACATGCCAACATTCATTCACATTTCTTAGCAACGAATTCTGTACTTTAAAAACACTATTAATTTCTTATGATGAAATGTACTGCAACACTTTATAATACCAATACAGCACAGCCTTTATAAATGATTATTAAAAAAAATTCCATCCTAAGAAACAGATCATCACATTAAAAGCTAGATGAAGAGAGTTTAGAAGTAACTACTAATGCATATGTTAGTACTCACAGTCATTCATGGCCATCTCCATCAAACCCAGCGCTTCATCATTGAGTATGGATGACAGAAGACCGTCTGTTGTCTGGTTCATTTCTGTGCTAGTATTCTGCAAAAGGAAAGCAACAATTTTTTTTTTTAAATGAAACTACACTGATAAGAGCTGTAAGAAAATCTGAAGTACAGAAGCAATGTAACTGAACTTTCAGTTACTAACCAAACACTATGGGCACTTTTCTTCCTGCTCATAGTTAATGTTTCCTGATGAGATAAAAGGTGAAAGCTTAGAGTTTTTAACAGTGAAGTAAACTCCATTAAAGACAATTTTATTGATTCAGCTCCTTCAGGTTACCACTGAGTGGCTGGAACCACAAATTCCTTAACATTTTATCTCAATTTTGGCATTTATTAATTAACTGGTTTGCAGATATACAGCTGATGGAAATCAATATTTCATTATATAATTTATAGTTTATGCTTAACAGTATCACCTGATTCCACAAATGTTACCCACATAATGAAGTTCTGATTCTTTAAACCATAAAACATATCTGCCAATAAAAGGCATCATTCCTAGAGCTCTCAAATTTTTATTTTGTTAACATTTGTTGCCCTTCCATTATGTACCAAATATTACTTTCAGTAACTGAAATACTTATATTTCCATATCTCGAAATACTGTGACATTATGCTCCAAGAATTAACTATAAGAATTGAAAACATTTTTGTGCCTATAAATATTTTCTGTGCCATTCCTACTTTATCACATACTGTAATCTCAATTTTTTGTTTAACGAATCTAAAAAAAGATAACTCTTACATTTAATATTTTTATCATTGTAGTTTCAAATGTTCAGTATTATGGTACTATTTTTCATTAGAATTGAACATGCCCAAATGACCTATTTAAGTTAATGTAATTAAAAATATTCAATAATTACTACTGACATCATTAGATGTTATAGTGTACTGTTGGTGGAGCATTAATCATATTGGACTTGTACAGTAAGCTCTCAATTATCTGACAGCTTATTTAGCAGGAGTCTTGCTCTAATGGCATTTCTCTCTAATGGGATTCAGATAATCAAGAGTTTATTGTAATATAATCATCTTGAGTATCATTCTTGCTTGAGAGGCAGTACAGTATTACTGAATTTTGTAATTCATAAAACCATAGTTGGTTCAGAATCATCCTGCCAAATAAGGTAAATATACCTTTGTATCTTGATCTGTAATAAAGTAGTAACTCCAGACCCAAGACATGGTCATCTCATTAATACCATTCTAATTTTTGTATTATGAGTGGGCAACTTGCCCATGCTAGACATCCTGTTCATGAAACAAAAATCAGTATTGCTTCTACCTTAAACATTAATTTTATTCATTAAATTACTGAGGAAATTTCTTAACACTTTAAGATAATGATAATAGTCTTTATTGCTCCTACAAAATTTTATCACTCTGCCTGCCCTCCAAAATTTTTGTCACTAGGAAGCGAAGCTCCAACCAAAGCTGACAGTTTTTACCCACTTCATTGGGCATATAATTCAAAAGCATTATTCAGTACAGTGGTACCCCGAGTTTCGTACAGCTCCCAACTCTAACAATTATGTAAGTGTATTACTGTAAGTGCTTTTGTAAGTGAATTTTTGGAGGTCTGAAATGGATTAATCTAATTTATATTATTCCTTATGGGAACAAATTCATTCAGTAACGGCACTCGAACAGCCTTCTGGAACGAATTATGGCCGAAACTCGGGGTACCACTGTATATTGTATGGAAGAGCATTCCTAGTGGAAAAATTAAATACTGGAATATACAATATTAAAATGTCTAAACTTTGAAAGCTAATAAGAGTGAAATGGGTGATATTAAAAAGTGAAAACATTATACACAATGTACCTGGTAATACATCATCTCAGAAGGTAAAGTAGTCGTCGTTTCCATCTTGTACTGACTGTGGTCACCGCCAGCCAAGTCGGAACTGTTGGTGAGGTTCATACTGCTGGTGACCAGGTGGCTTGACGCTCCTGCATATACACAACAATTAAGAAATGCTCAAGGAGAAATGTTCATGTATAATCACTTAAGTTACTGTAATGAAACTGATTGTTTTGTTAAATCATGTTCTCATGTTCTAGGGTAATGATACAAACCTTCTGGCTCAGTGCATGCAAACCCTAAAATCATGAATTTATAGGTTCTCCAAAGTCATGTAATTTTTATGATGGTTTTTATAAATCCTGAGGAGAATATATTCAGATTTTCTTCCATCTGCAAGTTCTTTGTCTTTGCCCACATAATTCAGAGAATCAATTTTGGTCACACTAAATACATTTCTACACGCCAGGTACAGTGGAACCTTGGTATTCATTTGCCCCCGTTTTCCTCGATTTCGGATGTCGATGACTTATTTCGTCAAAATATTGTCTCCGTTTTCATTCCTCACCTCAGATTTTGTCTGCCTGCCATGCACACACAAAGCCTCCCACACACATAATCTGAGTCAGTGTGGTGTTCTTTCTCAGAGAGTGAACATTACCCTGTGTGTTCATACGAAACATTTCATAATAATCTATTGTTTTTTGTGCTTGTTTATTGTGTGACTGCCAAATAAGCCACCATGGGGCCAAAGAAAGTTCCAAGTGCCAGTCCTTTGATAAAGAAGGTGAGAAACATGATAGAATTCAAGAAAGAACTTGTTGAAAAGTACAAAAGTGGCGTATGTGTGGTTGATCTCGCCAGGATGTATGGGAAGTCCTCATCAACGATCAGTTCCATCCTGGCGAAGAAAAAAGAAATCAAGGAATCTGATGTTGTGCAAGGGGTGAGTGTGCTAATGAAACAAAGATCACAAACAGTCAAAGATGTTGAGAAGTTGTTATTGTTAGTGGAGGCGATAATTTGCAAAAAGGCAAGGCAGTTGCATGTGGATCTCGTAAAGAAGATGCCTGGAATGAGTGCTGCTGTTAGTGAATTTAAGGCCAGCAGAGGCTGGTTTGAAAAATTCAAAAAGCGATCTGGCATACACAGTGTGTTAAGGTATGGCAAGGCTGCAAGTTCAGACAAACGTGCAGCCAAAGAATTCGTTGATGAATTCAAGGGGTACATAGAGGCTGAAGGATTCCTCCCCCAACAAGTGTTCCACTGTGATGTAACAGGCCTCTTTTGGAAGAAAATGCCAAAGACAACCTACATCACACAAAAGAAAAGGGCACTGCCTTTTCCTCCTGTCCTTCCAAACAATAACCTCTCTTCCCTCTCCCCTCCTTGCCGTATTCCATACGCCAACAAGAGTCTTCAATAAAGGTAAGTGTGATGTTAAATGTTAATTTATCATTAAATTCAGTCATTTATATTTATTTCTCATTGTTTTCTGTATGCAAAACTATATTTATTCTCTATAAAATGTATTTTTTGTTAATACTTTTGGGTGTCTGGAACGGATTAATTAGATTTACATTATTTCTTATGGGAAATATTGCTTCAGTTTTCATCGAATTTGGTTTTCGTCTGACTCTCTGGAATGGATTAAAAATGAAAACCTATGTTCCACTGTAATTATAAATTAGAGTCCCTAACAATATTTTAAAAGTTATGAGTTGTTATCTTACCTAAGCTCTTGTCAAAGTTGGACAAGTTACATAACATTAACATTTATACAAGGCATATTTTCCAGTTCTGATGTCTCCTGTGTTTTGAGATAGGCTGTAAGCACAGAAAGACAATTTCAATGTGAAAGCACAAGTGTTTTAAAGAACAATGAGGGAGGAGTCTTCCTTGCATAAGCATCTTATCTTTTAGGTGGAACAGATGGCCAAATGCATCTGCCTCATGTGTCATATGGGTATTCATACTGGTACCAGATTAGCCTGCACAGAAGTAGGGGAGCTAAGTGAGGGACCTATTACAAGGGTTCTGGCAAATTCTGCTGGATGAACAAAAGCAAAAAGCTGATTGAATTTTCCACACTCACAGATCATTACTGCTCCTGCAGGATTTGTTTGGGTTGTGAAGCTCCGTGAGTACATTCAGTAGCTTCATGATAACCATACTCCGTAGCCTACTAGGTTACACGGTGTAGTTAACTGGTGTCATTTCTGCTTCACTTTGCCTCGCTGGGGTTATGAACCTGCCTATGTACCCTCTGTCTACTCTATATTTCTTGTCTGCTTGAAGGGGCCAGTGTATATACCTGTGATATTCCTGTGATCAGTTTCAAGCTTTTCTAATTTCACAGCCTAGCTCAGAGCCAGGCTTTTCAATTAACTGTCTTTTTACCCAGGCTGCTGCCATTAGTGACTTGCCAGCCCACACTGTCATCACAGTCTGGCTGATCTGGCAATTTGCATAGGTAGTTTTACCATCATCTCTTGAGGACTTCTACACTTATTCCACCAATATTTCTGATATCAAGCTGAATAGTCTTAGACAATGGATGCTGATACAGTATTCTCTTACTGAGAACATGGCTTTCCCAATTTTCACTGGGTCTATTTTACAGTCTCTTTCTTATTTCTCACTCTAGTATAATATGGCAGTGTGTTGATGTAGGGTTAGGCCTTTGAGTATCTTCCATGCACATATTATCAGTGATATCTCTCTTCTTCACTTCAGAAGGTACTATACTTTGAGGCATGTTTTATATCTCTTTTCAAATTCTGGGAGATTTATTCTCATGTCACATATATTTACACAATATACCTGGAGTATACCTGGAGAGGGTTTTGGGGTCAACACCCCTGTGGCTCGGTCTAAGAGCAGGCCTCATGGTGGATCAGGGTCTGATCAACCAGGCTGTTACTGCTGGCCACATACAAACTGACGTACAAACCACAGCCGGCTGGTCAGGTATTGACTCTAGGTGCATGTCCAATGCTTTCTTGAAGACAGCCAGAGGTCTATTGGTCATCCCCCTTATGTATGCTGGGAGGCAGTTGAACAGTCTTTGGCCCCTTGACACTTACTGTGTTGTCTCTCAGTGTATTCATGGCACCCCTGCTTTTCATTGGGGAAATGTTGCATCTCCTGCCTAGTCTTTTGCTTTCATAGAGTGATTTTCGTGTGCAAGTTTGGTACTAATCCCTCTAGGATTTTCCAAGTGTATATTATCAAGTATCCCTTTTGCCTGCATTCCAGGAAATACAAATCAAGGGACTTCAACCGTTCTCAGTAATTTAGGTACCTTATCGTACTTATGTGTGCTGTGAAAGTTCTTTGCACACTCTCCAGGTCAGGAATTTTGCCTGCCTTGAAGGGGGCAGTTAGTGTACAGCAGTATTCCAACCTAGAGAGAACAAGCAATTTGAAGAAAATCATCATGGGCTTGACATCCCGAGTTTTGATTGTTGTGGTCTTTGAGGGTGAGATCCTCTGACATTATCACTCCCAGGTCCTTCACATTACTTTTTCACTCTATTGTAGGGTTAGAATTTGTTGTATACCCCGATACAGTTTTAATTTCCTCAAATTTTCCATATCTGAGTAGTTGAAATTTCTCTTCAGTGAACTTAACATTGTTTTGAGTGGCCCATTTGAAGATTTGGTTGATGTTTGTTTGGAGTATTGCAGTGTCTTTGATGGAGGACACTGTCATGGCAATTTGGGTGTCATTCGCATAGGAAGATACATCTCAGTCTACGTCAGATATGACGATGAGGAATAGGATACGAGCGAGTACTGTACCTTGTGGAACAGAGCTTTTCACTGTTGCTGTCTCGGACTTTACTCTGTTTACTATTACTCTTTGTGTTCTATTTGTCAGGAATTTATAGATCCATCTACCAACTTTTCCTGTTATTCCTTTATCACGCATTTTGTGCGCTATTACACCATGGTCACACTTGTTGAAGGTCTTTGCAAAGTCTGTGTATACTACAGCTGCATTTTGTTTATCCTTTATAGCATCCAGGACCCCGTCATAGGGGGTCCAGTAGCTGGGACAGGCAGGAGCAACCTGCTCTAAACTTGTGTTGCCCTAGATTGTGTAACTGATGTGTATCTAGGTGGTTGGCAATCTTGTTTCTTAGAAGCCTTTCAAAGATTTTTATGATATGGGATGTTAGTGCTATCGGTCTGTAGCTCTTCGCAATTTCTTTACTGCCACTTTCATAGAGTGGGGCTATTCCTGTTGTTTTTAGTGAGTGTGGGATGACGCTGTGTCCATGCTCCCTCTCCATAGAATGCTGAAGGCACGTGACAGGGGCTTCTTGCAGTTTTTACTGAACACGGAGTTCCATGAGCACAGGTATGAACAAACTATGATATGGATCTTCAACTTTCTTTCATTAATGGATCATTAAGAGGATTGCTGAACACTGATTCATAGTGGTGTCTCAGGATTTTGCAATTTTCTTTTTGTCACCAGTATATGATTTTCTTGTGAGTAGTGGGCCAATTCTAGATGTGGTTTCTAACTTGGATTTTGGATGAGTAGAAATATTTAGGATTTACTGTTTTTTGTTCCTTCTGTACTTCAACAAGATTCATGATGGTGTTACATAAATTTGATCTAATTATACATGTCCAACATGGCAACATCATGGAATCTTGGTAGAGTGAATATCTTGACCTTTTACTTATAGCACATATTATTTGTGATTTACAAAATTTCTTACTAGATTGACCAATACTACAGTTACTACTACCAATACTACATCATAGCATATCAAATCCGCCCCTAACTTTCATGGCCAGGAAGTTACATCATAGCTTCTGCTCATGTTTATGTGACCATTACTACCTCATTACTTCTTCCTCTGTGGATTCCCTATGTAAATCTTCATTCTCTGTATCAGACTGATAAAGCTCCTGGTGGCCGAGACGTCTCTTAAATAAGGATACTCAAGTGTTACATGTGTTTTATTCATCAATTTTTTAGCATTATACACCTTACATTTTGATTATTCTCACATCTGATGGACTGTTAAATCTTAATTCATAATGTTCTCTCAGGATTTCACATCTGTTTCTCATCCTCTGTGTAGTTATCTCCCTCAAGTTGCAGGGTCAATATTGCTAGATGTTCTGTATTTACATTTTGCTTAAGAGAACAAAATATTTTAGATTTATATCGCTTTCTTGAATGATCATTCATTCCTTTTTTAAATTTCTCCTGTCTGGTATTAGTGTTTTAGCTACCTTTCTAGCTCAGTTATTTGTTGTGTTGACTTTCTCTTTGTTCTCTCATTTGTGGTCTACATAGTGCAGTGTCTCAGTTTCTTCTTCTGTAAAGTTTTCTGCGAGGAAGAGAGAGAGAGAGAGAGAGAGAGAGAGAGAGAGAGAGAGAGAGAGAGAGAGAGAGAGAGGGGAGAGAGGGAGGGAGGGGAGGGGAGGGAGGGAGGGAGGGAGGGATGGGAGGGAGGGGGAGGGATGGGAGGGAGGAGGGGAGGGATAGGGGAGGGAGGGGGAGGGATAGGGAGGGATAGGGAGGGAGGGGAGGGATAGGGAGGGAGGGGAGGGATAGGGAGGGAGGGAGGGATAGGGAGGGAGGGGAGGGATAGGGAGGGAGGGGAGGGATAGGGAGGGAGGGGAGGGATAGGGAGGGAGGGGAGGGATAGGGAGGGAGGGGAGGGATAGGGAGGGAGGGGAGGGATAGGGAGGGGAGGGATAGGGAGGGGAGGGATAGGGAGGGGAGGGATAGGGAGGGCTGGGAAGGGGAGGGAGGGCTTAGAGGGAGGAAAGGGGAGGGAGGGAAGGGGAGGGAATGGAAGGAGAGTGGATAGATAGAGGAGACAATGAGAAAGTGGGAGATGCTAAGAGATGGATAGGAGAAATGGAGAGTGAGGGAAAGCGATGGAATGACAGTGAGAGGGAGAGAGAGCAAGAGGAGACATGGAAATGGGGAGCAGTGGAGCAAGGGAATGAGAATATGAGAGGGGGGGAGAGATGGAGTGAGAGGGAAAGGTGGAACGTAAGTGAAACGAGAGAGAGAGAGAGAGAGAGAGAGAGAGAGAGAGAGAGAGAGAGAGAGAGAGAGAGAGAGAGAGAGAGAGAGAGAGAGAGAGAGAGAGAGAGAGAAAGAGAGAGAGAGAGAGAGAGAGAGAGAGAGAATGAGAATGAGAAATAGAAGGAAAAATGTGAGAAAGAGCGAGTGAGAAAGTTATAAAAAACGAGAGAGAGAGACGGGGTGACACCAGCCACACCAGGATAACTTCACGTACCACATAACAATATCGTCGACCACAGCGCTGGTGCAAATTTCTCAAACTGCAGACCCGAGAAGCATCAAAGTGATATATATGATGTCTGGAATGTTGGTAGTGAGTTACCTGCATCAGTTATTACACACTACCACCATCACTGTGAATGTTGGTAGTGAGTTACCTGCATCAGTTATTACACACTACCACCATCACTGTGAATGTTGGTAGTGAGTTACCTGCATCAGTTATTACACACTACCACCATCACTGTGAATGTTGGTAGTGAGTTCCCTGCATCAGTTATTACACACTACCACCATCACTGCGAATGGTAGATAAGGTAGATAAGACTAACTGAGTTAGTTCCAGACTTTGGAACAGAACTTCTCCAGGCTGAGGGACTGACAACCTCAAATCTACGACTTCAAGGGTGATGGACTGATTACACCGTCTTCACATCTCTACTGCTCCCGCCTACTTTCTGTACTCGACTGAAGAAGCCTACTGTGTAGGCGAAAAGTTTCGGAATAAAGTTGCCTAAATGTTGCCTATGTGTCTTATCTACCAACCTGTCGGTATTGTATACCATTTGATAATCATCACTGCGAATGTTGAGACACTTATGCAACGTATGGGAATCTTTATTCGGGAAACGTTTCGCCACAGAGTGGCTTCATCAGTCCAATACAAAGTAGAAAGGCGTAAGGAGAGGAGGAGTTTGAGGTAATCAGTCCCTCAGCCTGGAGTCGATGTGTTCTGTCCATCAATCTTGTAGAATGTACAGCATAGAACGAACGAACGAACAAGTGCAGGTAAGATCCCAATGGGATGAGCGGGGAAGACGGGACAGACGAAGAATAGCGCTGGAGAGGAGTCTTCTTAGTCGTAGAATAATGTAGGCAATGGGCGAAGTGGATCATGGCTGCTTCTGAAATACTACGTTTAGTTGAAGAATTGAGACACTTATGCAACACATGGGAATCTTTATTGAAGAAACGTTTCGCCACATAGTGGCTTCATCAGTCCAATACAAAGTAGAAATGGGTAAGGAGAGTAGAAGTTTGAGTTAATCAGTCCCTCAACCTGGAATCGATGTGTTCAGTCCATCACTCTTGTAGGAAGTGCCACTTCCTACAAGAGTGATGGACTGAACACATCGACTCAAGGTTGAGGGACTGATTACCTCATTCTCCTCCTGTTCTTCAAGATTCTCCTTTGTATGGACTGATGAAGCCACTGTGTGGCGAAACGTTTCCTCAATAAAGATACCCAAGAGTTGCACATGTGTCTAATTTATCAACATGTCGGTTCTCTGAACCATTCATCTACAGACTTGAAAAAGCCCACTGTGTGGGCGAAACGTAGTCAATAAAGGATCACATTATACTGCATTTGTGTTTATGTTTCCAGAGCTGAACTCTTCTCTAGGCTGAGGGATGAGACACTTCAAATACTATTTCTCCAAGGTTGATAGACTGATTACATCATCATTTCACTACTACCCCTGCTCCCTCTGTAGCATTTGTGAATCGATATTGAGGAAACGTTTCGCCAGGCAGTGGCTTCTTCAGTCCAGTACCGAGAATAACATCGACTGAGGGACTGATAACCTCAAATTCTTCCTCATATTCTACTGTTATTCTCTGTTTTCCAAATGTTGCACAAGTGTCTCATTCTTCAGCTTGACGGTTTTCAAAACCATTTTTATCATACGGATGTCTTGTTGGTGTTATCCATTTTGCAGGTGTATTTATGTTTCAATAATAAATTTACCCAACTGTTGAACATATGTCTTAACATAAGAACATAAGAAAGAAGGAACACTGCAGCAGGCCTACTGACCCATGCGAAGCAGGTCCGTGTCACCTTCAGGCTTAGCCCAATGACCCACCTAGTCAGGTCACTTCCACTTAAGGAAGGAGCACAGCATCAGACCTAGTAGCACAGGCTAGTAAGGTCCAACTCACACCCACCCACACCCATTCATGTATTTATCTAACCTATTTTTAAAACAACACAACGTTTTAGCTTCTATAACTGTACTCGGGAGTTTGTTCCACTCATCTACAACTCTATTACCAAACCAGTGCTTTCCTATATCCTTTCTGAATATGAATTTTTCCAACTTGAAACCATTGCTGCGAGTCCTGTCTTGGCTGGAAATTTTCAGCACGCTATTTACATCCCCTTTATTTATTCCTGTTTTCCATTTATACACATCGATCATATCCCCCCCTAATTCTACGCCTTTCTAGAGAGTGCAGATTCAGGGCCCTCAGTCTATCCTCATAGGGAAGATTTCTGATACATGGGATCATCTTTCTCATCCTCCTCTGTACGTTTTCCAGAGCATTTATATCCATTCTGTAATACGGTGACCAGAACTGAGCAGCATAATCTAAATGAGGCCTAACCAAGGATATATAGAGTTGAAGAATAACCTGAGGACTTCTATTATTTATGCTTCTTGATATGAAGCCAAGGATTATGTTAGCTTTATTGGGAACACTTATGCACTGTTGTCTTGGTTTCAGATTACTGCTAACCAGAACTCCTAAATCCTTTTCACAATCAGTAGTGTATTAAGATCTACATTATTTGGTTTACATGTGGCACAGTTATTTTCCTGTAAAACATTTAGAACTTTGCATTTGTCAATATTAAACTGCATCTGCCACTTCTCCGACTATTGCATCAGTCTATTCAAATCATCCTGGAGTGCTCTAGTGTCCACATGATTAGCATGAATTGACGGCCTATTTTGGTGTCATCAGCAAATTTACTCATAAACTTGTCAGTATTTTTTACAATTATCAGTATAAGTATCACCAATACCTGATATAACTTTTAAGATGTCTCAGCCTGACCTCAGGTTGCCTTATAAGGCAAATACACCGTCTTAAACAGTAAAACTGTCACCCTGAGGTCAGGTTCTGTGAAAGACAGGTCAAAGGTGAAGTCTGGTATTGGTAAGAGTCGGAGGCAGGGCCAAGGTAACAAGACGAGGTTCATGTTAATTGTATGAATCATTTTATAATGCGGACACTGAGTTCAGCCTGTTTCTAAATAACTGATAAAGTTTAGCAATGAGTGATATTAAAGAAGGATTCCATGCTATCAGTGTCGTTTTGGTTTCAGTATTAGGAATAATTATTACCTAGAGTTGGTACCATGACACTACCAGGGATAGTTACAGACTGGAGAAGACGGCACTCACCCATACTGTTGGTGTAGGTCATGGTGGGTCACACGGTACAAGAAGGGGGTAACTTACCCATACTGTTGGTGTAGGTTATGGTGGGTCACACGGTACAAGAAGGGGGTAACTTACCCATACTGTTGGTGTAGGTGATGTTGTGAGTCATGGGGTCGGACATGGGTGGCGGGAGTGTGGCGTTGTTGATGAGGACGCCCCTGGGCACGGGCGCTGCTGGTGTGGCTGGAGAGGAGTCGTGGGTGGGGTAGAGGGCATGAGGGTGGTGGAGGGGTGTGCCGTGGGCGTGCGAGTGCGTGGGCGAGGCAGTGTGGGCGGCCATGGGCGTGTGGGGAGCCTGGGTGTGGTGGGGGTTGGGCAGACCTAAGTACTGCACCACCTCCTGCCACCGCTCCATTTCCCCGCTCCGGACCAGACTGCCCAGCCGACCCTGAAACAAAACACAACCAACTTAGAAGGATCTCATTTCCATCATAACAAACACGTTACAAACGATATGTATTTCAAGTCCTACAAACGTGTCCCCATATCCCGAAAGCTCAGCCTTATCTACCTCAATACATGCAAATGAAATAATGATGGCCAATAATAAAATTCTAACGTAGCAAAATATAAAATATGTACGACTGGGGGTGGGGAAAGAATATATCTAAATTCCTTAAGGAGCTGGGAAAAAGACTCATCAGGGTAACTAGGGATCCCAGGGCAGCTAGTTTTCTGTTCCAGCGGCTCAGTGCGGCTTTTCAAAGGGGTAATGCCTGCTGTATTTTGGGCACACGTCCCAGCTCTGAGGAGCTGGATGAGATTTTCGCCTTATAATCGGTGATACACACGTAACAACATGTACCGCATACGTATATATATATATATATATATATATATATATATATATATATATATATATATATATATATATATATATATATATATATATATATATATTTATATTTATATGTCGTGCCGAATATGTAAAACTGGTCAGTTAGCAAGAACTCATTTAAAATTAAGTCCTTTCTAAAATTTTCTCTTATACGTTTAAAGGTATATTTTTTTCATTAATGTTAATGTAAAAATTTATAATTTTGCTCCAAAAGAATCTTAGAAAACTTACCTAACCTTATTATAACAAGAACAATTTATTTAGCCTAACCCAACTAAATATATTTTAGATTTGTTTACAATAATTTAATACTAAACAGACACAGTGAAATATATTTTTTTCGTTAGGTTTAGAATGATTTTGGCGAAATTATTGCATACACAAATTTTCGCTTGTCCTATATGGCAAGATGAGCGTTGCTATTTAAGCCAAGATCGCAAGTTCTGCCTATTCGGCACGACACACACACACACACACACACACACACACACACACCACACACAAACACACCCACCCACACACACACACACGCATATGTATATATATATATATATATATATATATATATATATATATATATATATATATATATATATATATATATAATCCTTGGAGGAAAAAAGAGGAATGAATTAGCGAATAGTAGTACTAACACTCTTATATGGGTGTGAAACATGGGTTGTGAATGTTGCAGCATGAAGAAGGCTGGAGGCAGTGGAGATGTGTCTGAGGGCAATATGTTGTGTAAATATTATGCAGAGAATTCGTAGTTTGGAGATTAAAAAGTGGTGCAGGGTTACTATAAGTATTAACCAGAGCACTGAGGAGGGGTTGTAGAGATTGTTTGGACATTTAGAAAAGGTGGAGCAAAATAGAATGACTTGGAGTGTGTATAAATCTGTAATAGAGTGAAGGTGGAGTAGAGATTCGTCCTAGGGAAAGTTGAAGGGAGGGGGTAAATTAGGTTTTGTATGTGATGGGCTTGGACATCCAACAGGCGTGTGCGAGCATGTCAGGTAGGATTGAGTGAATGCAAATAGTTTTCATGACTTGGCGAGCTGTTGGGGTGTAAGTAAGGTAAAATTAATGAAGAGATTCAGAGAAACAGGTTTGCTGGACTTGAGTCTTGGAGGTAAGAAGTACAGTGCCTGCACTCTGAAGGAGTTGCGATATTCGCAGTTTTGAACTGTAGTATCGGCTTCACTCTGGCAAGACAGTGATAGAATGATTGATGGTGAAAGTGTTTCTTTCTCGGGTCACTCTACCTAGGTGGGAGGCAGCCGGTGAAATATATATATATATATATATATATATATATATATATATATATATATATATATATGTATACAAAACAACCACTATGAAAGAGTAGTGAAATTCCAAGCGCTTTCGTGACTACTCACATTGTCATAGTTCCTTGACAATGTGAGTAGTCACGAAAGCGCTTGGAATTTCACTACTTTGTCGTAGTGGTCGTCTTGCATATTTTAAAATCACATGTTTACTGTGAACTTACTGCATATATATATATATATATATATATATATATATATATATATATATATATATATATATATATATATATATATATATATATATATATTTTATCACACTGGCCGATTCCCACCAAGGCAGGGTGGCCCGAAAAAGAAAAACTTTCACCATCATTCACTCCATCACTGTCTTGCCAGAAGGGTGCTTTACACTACAGTTTTTAAACTGCAACATTAACACCCCTCCTTCAGAGTGCAGGCACTGTACTTCCCATCTCCAGGACTCAAGTCCGGCCTGCCGGTTTCCCTGAACCCCTTCATAAATGTTACTTTGCTCACACTCCAACAGCACGTCAAGTATTAAAAACCATTTGTCTCCATTCACTCCTATCAAACACGCTCACGCATGCCTGCTGGAAGTCCAAGCCCCTCGCACACAAAACCTCCTTTACCCCCTCCCTCCAACCTTTCCTAGGCCGACCCCTACCCCGCCTTCCTTCCACTACAGACTGATACACTCTTGAAGTTATTCTGTTTCGCTCCATTCTCTCCACATGTCCGAACCACCTCAACAACTCTTCCTCAGCCCTCTGGACAACAGTTTTGGTAATCCCGCACCTCCTCCTAACTTCCAAACTACGAATTCTCTGCATTATATTCACACCACACATTGCTCTCAGACATGACATCTCCACTGCCTCCAGCCTTCTCCTCGCTGCAACATTCATCACCTATGCTTCACACCCATATAAGAGCGTTGGTAAAACTATACTCTCATACATTCCCCTCTTTGCCTCCAAGGACAAAGTTCTTTGTCTCCACAGACTCCTAAGTGCACCACTCACCCTTTTCCCCTCATCAATTCTATGATTCACCTCATCTTTCATAGACCCATCCGCTGACACGTCCACTCCCAAATATCTGAATACATTCACCTCCTCCATACTCTCTCCCTCCAATCTGATATCCAATCTTTCATCACCTAATCTTTTTGTTATCCCATAACCTTACTCTTTCCTGTATTCACTTTCAATTTTCTTCTTTTGCACACCCTACCAAATTCATCCACCAATCTCTGCAACTTCTCTTCAGAATCTCCCAAGAGCACAGTGTCATCAGCAAAAAGCAACTGTGACAACTCCCACTTTGTGTGCGATTCTTTATCTTTTAACTCCACGCCTCTTGCCAAGACCCTCGCATTTACTTCTCTTACAACCCCATTTATAAATATATTAAACAACCACGGTGACATCACACATCCTTGTCTAAGGCCTACTTTTACTGGGAAATAATTTCCCTCTTTCCTACATACTCTAACTTGAGCCTCACTATCCTCGTAAAAACTCTTCACTGCTTTCAGTAACCTACCTCCTACACCATACACCTGCAACATCTGCCACATTGCCCCCTATCCACCCTGTCATACGCCTTTTCCAAATCCATAAATGCCACAAAGACCTCTTTAGCCTTATCTAAATACTGTTCACTTATATGTTTCACTGTAAACACCTGGTCCACACACCCCCTACCCTTCCTAAAGCCTCCCTGTTCATCTGCTATCCTATTCTCCGTCTTACTCTTAATTCTTTCAATAATAACTCTACCATATACTTATACATATATACATATATACATACATATATATATATATATATATATATATATATATATATATATATATATATATATATATATATATATATATATATATATATATATATATATATATACATACATACATACTTCCTTGAAGCCTTTTTATCCACTTCTCCGAGGCTATGGGTTCCACAATTTACACCAGAGGTGGACCTATATATATATATATATATATATATATATATATATATATATATATATATATATATATATATATATATATATATATATATATATAGCAGGGGTTCACGAGAGGTCGTTCCTGCCTGACAAATTTACTGACGTCCTCCAATAGAGCATTTGATGCAGTGGACAGTGATAAAGAATATGATATTGTTTATTTGGATTTTAGTAAAGCCTTCGATAGAATATCTCACAAGAGACTCTTAAGAAAAGTGACAGTTCATGTTATAGGAGGTAAAGTTCTAGCATGGATAGAGGCATAGCTTACCAATAGAAAGCAGAGAGTTTCCATTAATGGGGTCAAATCTGAATGGGGATTAGTCACTAGTGGCGTTCCACAAGGATCAGTTTTAAGCCCTGTCTTGTTCATAGTTTACATTAATGACCTTGATGAAGTGATTACGAGTGACATGAGTAAATTTGCTGATGATACAAAGATAGGCCGTATAATTCATTCTGATGAAGATAGCAATGAACTCCAAGAGGATTTAGACAAATTAATGTCTTGGTCTGAAAAATGGCAGATGAAGTTCAATGTGAATAAGTGTAAGGTACTGGTCCTTGGTAATGAAAATAACCCTCGAAGCTATAAACTAGTTGAAGTAGAGCTTGATCATACAGAATGTGAAAAAGACTTGGGAGTC
Source organism: Cherax quadricarinatus (assembly GCF_038502225.1). NCBI lineage: Eukaryota > Metazoa > Arthropoda > Malacostraca > Decapoda > Parastacidae > Cherax > Cherax quadricarinatus. The sequence goes on from NC_091313.1 coordinate 20,952,925, forward strand.
ATGGTAAGCAGAAACCTAAAGCCAAGACAGCAGTGCCTTATTGTGCGCAACAAGGCTAACAGATTACTTGGACTTATCTCAAGAAGTATAAGTAACAGAAGTCCGAAAGTTATTTTACAGCTCTATACATCACTAGTGAGGCCTCATTTAGATTATGCAGCTCAGTTTTGGTCTCCTTACTACAGGATGGATACAGACTCATTGGAGAACATACAGAGAAGAATGACTAAAATGATTTACTGTGTAAGGAATCTCCCGTATGAAGATAGACTTAAAGTCTTAAATCTCCACTCTCTTTATCAAAAATCTTGATACAGTAAAAAAACTTTTGATAAAGAATTCCCCCCAAAATGCTGATGGATGTGTCTATAAGATTCCTTGTAAAATTTGCGATAAAGTTTATTACGGTCAAACTGGTAAAAATCTCGAACTAAGATTAAAACAACATAAATATAGCATTAGAACTGGACAAGATTCCAATGCTCTATTTATTCATGTAAGAGAATTTAACCATCCAATTGATTTTCAAAAGTTGAGAAAGTAGTATCAAGCAAGTCCATGGTCGACAGGAATATAATTGAATCTTGTTTCATAAAAAGCAGTTTTGACAATAATATGAATATTTCCTTTGGTTTATATAAATTAGATCCATTTATAATTAATAGAATTTGGGAAGAATTTAATAATACACTGGACAAATAATTTTTAAATTTTCTTGGGTAGAATAGTTTGTGGGGTGAGTTGTGCAAAGGACCTATCCAAGTTGGGTCGGCGCGCGTCAGGTGTTTAACCGTTGTGGGATCTGATAGTGAGGTGCTGGCCAGACCCCTTATATAGCTTCCTTGGATGCTTTACTTTCATAGTTCCTTGATAATGTGAGTAGTCACGAAAGCGCTTGGAATTTCTCTATTCTTTCAGAGTGGTTGTTTTGCATATATATATATATATATATATATATATATATATATATATATATATATATATATATATATATATATATATTTCCAATAGGTATATTTTATTACATAATATGGTACAGAAGATTTAAGCGATACATTGCTGATACAAAGATGGCACATACAGTACATGAGGTGTGAGAGATACATGTCTAGTACAAATAGTGTTTTTTATTTGCACATCGGCCGATTCCCACCAAGGCAGGGTGGCCCGAAAAAGAAAAACTTTCATCATTCACTCCATCACTGTCTTGTCAGAAGGGTGCTTTACACTACAGTTTACAAAACTGTAACATTAACACCCCTCCTTCAGAGTTCAGACACTATACTTCCCATCTCCAGGACTCAAGTCCGGCCTGTCGGTTTCCCTGAATCCCTTCATAAATGTTACTTTGCTCACACTCCAACAGCACGTCAAGTATTAAAAACCATTTGTCTCCATTCACTCCTATCAAATATGCTCACGCATGCTTGCTGGAAGTTCAAGCCCCTCGCACACAAAACCTCCTTTACCCCTTCCCTCTAACGTTTCCTAGGCCGACCCCTAGCCCGCCTTCCCTCCACTACAGATTTATACATTCTCGAAGTCATTCTGTTTCGTTCCAGTCTCTCTACATGTCCGAACCATCTCAACAACCCTTCCTCAGCCCTCTGGACAACAGTTTTGGCAATCCCGCACCTCCTCCTAGCTTCCAAACTAAGAATTCTCAACATTATATTAACACCACACATTGCGCTCAGACGTGACATCTCCACTGCCTCCAGCCTTCTCCTTGTTGCAAGATTCACCACCCAAGTTTGACACCCATATAAAAGCGTTGGTAAAACTATACTCTCATACATTCCCCTCTTTGCTTTCATGGACAAAGTTCTTTGTCTCCACAGACTCCTAAGTGCACCGCTTACCCTTTTTCCCTCATCAATTCTATGATTCACCTCATCTTTCTGCTGACACGTCCACTCCCAAATATCTGAATACATTCACCTCCCCATCCTCCCTACTCTCTCCCTCCAATCTGATATCCAATCTTTCGTCACCTAATCTTTTTGTTATCCTCATAACCTTACTCTTTCCTATATTCACTTTAAATTTTCTTCTTTTACATACTCTACCAAATACATCCACTACCCTCTGCAACTTCTCTTCAGAATCTCCCAAAAGCACAGTGTCATCAGCAAAAAGCAACTGTGACAACTCCTACTTTGTATTTGATTCTTTATCTTTTAACCCCACACCTCTTGCCAAGACCCTCGCATTCACTTTTCTTACAACTCCATCTATAAATATATTGAACAACCACGGTGACATCATACATCCTTGTCTAAGGCCTACTTTTACTGGGAAATAATCTCCCTATTTCCAACATATTCTAACCTGAGCCTCACTATCCTCGCAAAAACTCTTCACTGGTTTCAGTAACCTACCTCCTATACCATACACCTGCAACATCTGCCACACTGTGTCCCCTATCCACCCTGTCATACGCCTTTTTCCAAATCCATAAATGCCACAAAAACCTCTTTAGCCTTATCTAAATACTGTTCACCTATATGTTTCACTATAAACACTTGGTCTATACACCCTCTACCTTTCCTAAAGCCTCCTTGTTCATCTGCTATACTACCTGCTATCATATATATATATATATATATATATATATATATATATATATATATATATATATATATATATATATATATATATATATATATATATACATATACAAACAATCGCAGACGGGCGATCTTAACTATGCAGGACAATAAGGGTAAATGTGGCCAGTGACACCTACGCTACTCTGAGACCTCTCTCCCTGCTTTGGTTGCTCCCTTGCAACATTGCACAGCTCCTGATGACGCACTGAGAAGTGTGAAAGTACTTGAGCAAAAGATTTCCACCCCCGTGGCTTGTCATATATATATATATATATATATATATATATATATATATATATATATATATATATATATATATATATATATATATATATATATATATTGTAGGTAGTAGGTTGGTAGACAGCAACCATCCAGGGGGGTACTACCGTCCTGCCAAGTGAGTGTAAAACGAAAGCCTGTAATTGTTTTACATGATGGTAGGATTGCTGGTGTCTTTTGCCTGTCTCATAAATATGCAAGATTACAGGTAAGTCTTGCTACTTCTACTTACACTTAGGTCACACTACACATACATGTACAAGCATATATATACACACCCCTCTGGGTTTTCTTCTATTTTCTTTCTAATTCTTGTTCTTGTTTATTTCCTCTTATCTCCATGGGGAAGTGGAACAGAATTCTTCCTCTGTAAGCCATGCGTGTCGTAAGAGGCGACTAAAATGCCGGGAGCAAGGGGCTAGTAACCCCTTCTCCTGTATATATTACTAAATTTAAAAGGAGAAACTTTCCTTTTTCCTTTTGGGCCACCCCACCTCGGTGGGATACGGCTGGTATGTTGAAAGAAGAAGAAGATATATATATATATATTTATATTATATATATATATATATATATTATATATATATACATATATATATATACATATATACATATATATATATATATATATTTCATTGTGTTTATTTATTATTAATTAATTACTGTAAACTGATGTAAAATATATTTATTTTGATTAGGCTAAATTAAATTGAGCTTGTTATAATAAGGTTAGTTAAGTTTACTAAGGTTCTTTTGGCACAAAATTATTAATTTTTACATTAACATGAATGAAAAAATATATCTTCAAACGTAGAAGAGAAAATTTTAGAAAGGACTTCATTTTAAACGAGTTCTTGCTAACTGACGACCAATTTTACCTATATATACTATATAATTTTACCATTATATATATATATATATATATATATATATATATATATATATATATATATATATATATATATATATATATATAATATAGTATATAATGTGTGTGTGTGTAGTAGTAGCTACTAGCTACTACACTCACTTTTAATTCCTGTATAAGGATTAAGGTAAACTCTGAATATATATACACTGAGACATACAGTCCTCCGTGTGTATAACCTCTGTTGCTCTCAGGACATACACGTTAGCAGTTATATATTCAAAAGAATATACAGAATGTGAAGAAAGTAATAAATATTGGATACGGGTAGTAGTGGATAAGGGGAGGGAGTAAGGGAGACGAAGGGATAGGAGTAGTGGTGGATAAGGGTAGGGGGTAGGGGGACTAAGGGCTAGAAGTAGTGGTGGATAAGGGTCGGGGGTAAGGGTGACTATGGGTTAGGAGTAGTGGTGGATAAAGGTATGGGGTAGGGGGCCTAAGGGTGGTAGGGGCGGCGCTACACGCTTCAGTGGTTCTGACAAATACTAAATAACAACTCAAGCGACAGTGAATCGCCAACCAATTTGTGTTGTGGGTCATTACCGCCCCTAGATGGCGCCCTCCCCCGCCCACACTCACATACACTTCCTGTTAGGCTTCCCACACCCAGCACCACAACCAGGCACCCAGCACCACACCTAGGCACCCAGCACCACACCCAGGCACCCAGCACCACACCCAGGCTCCCAGCATCACAACCAGGCACCCAGCACCACAACCAGGCACCCAGCACCACACCTAGGCACCCAGCACCACACCCAGGCACCCAGCACCACACCCAGGCTCCCAGCATCACAACCAGGCACCCAGCACCACACCCAGGCACCCAGCACCACACTCAGGCACCTAGCACCACACCCAGGCACCCAGCACCACACCCAGGCACCCAGCACCACACCCAGGCACCCAGCACCACACCCAGGCACCCAGCACCACACCCAGGCACCCAACACCACATCCAGGCACCCAGCAAAACACCCAGGCACCCAGCATCACAACCAGGTACCCAGCATCACAACCAGGCACCCATCACCACACCCAGGCACCCAGCACGACACCCAGGCATGCAGTACCACACCCAGCACCACACCCAGACACCTAGCACCACACCCAGGCACCCAGCACCACAACCAAGCACCCAGCACCAAACCCAGCCACCCAGTACCACACCCAGGCACCCAGCACCACACCCAGGCACCCGGCACCACACCCAGGCACCTGGCACCACACCCAGGCACCCAGCACCACACCCAGGCACCCAGTACCACAACCGGGCACCCAGCACCACACCCAGGCACCCAGCACCACACCCAGGCACCCAGCACCACACCGAGGCACCAAGGACCACACCCAGGCACCCAACACCATACCCAGGCACCCAGCACCACACTCAGGCATCCAGCACCACACCCAGGCACCCTGCACCACAATCAGGCACCTAGCGCTACACCCAGGCACCCGGCACCACACCCAGGCACCCAGTACCACACACAGGCACCCAGCACTACACCCAGCACCACATCCAGGTACTCAGTACCAAACCTAGGCATCTAGCACTACACCCACGCACCCAGTACCACATCCAGGTACTCAGTACCACACCTAGGCACCCAGAACCACATCCAGGCACCTAGTACCACACCCAGGCACCCAGCAGCACACCCAGGCACCTAGCACAAGTGTTAGTGAATATTTCGCTTGTTCTGCGAAATCTAAACATTCTAAAACTGTTTCGCTGGTCGATGCATGCTGGGGATGATGAAACACTCAAAGCCAACACCTCCCTCACTGCTGGATGCTGTGGACCAAACGCCTAGCATGACTGGACGCAAAGGATCGGACCAGTGTGGGATAGTGAGTAGTGTGTACCTTGTTCCAAGGGTTGGAGGTTCCAGGGTCTTTCTGTGTGAGATTAGTGTTTTTGTATATATATATATACTATATACATATATATGTCGTGCCGAATAGGCAGAACTTGCGATTTTGGCTTAAATAGCAACGCTCATCTTACCATGTAAGACGAGTGAAAATTTGCGTATGCAATAATTTCGCCAAAATGATTCTGAACCTAACGAAAAAAATATATTTCACTGTGTTTGTTTAGTATTAAATTATTGTAAACAAATCTAAAATATATTTAGTTGGGTTAGGCTAAAATAAATTGTTCTTGTTATAATAAGGTTAGGTAAGTTTTCTAAGATTCTTTTGGTGCAAAATTATAAAATTTTACATTAACATTAATGAAAGAAATATATCTTTAAACGTATAAGAGAAAATTTCAGAAAGGACTTAATTTTAAATGAGTTCTTGCTAATTGACCAGTTTTACATATTCGGAGAGTTAGATAGGAGTGAATGGAGACAAATGGTATTTGGGACCTGACGATCTGTTAGAGTGTGAGCAGGGTAATATTTAGTGAAGGGATTCAGGGAAACCGGTTATTTTATATAACCGGACTTGAGTCCTGGAAATGGGAAGTACAATGCCTGCACTATAAAGGAGGAGTTCGGGATATTGGCAGTTTGGAGGGATATATTGTGTATTTTGATACGTATATACTTCTAGATGTTGTATTCTGAGCACCTCTGCAAAAACAGTGATTATGTGTGAGTGAGGTGAAAGTTGAATGATGATGAAAGTATTTTATTTTTGGAGATTTTCTTTCTCTCTGGGTCACCCTGCCTCGGTGGGAGACGGTCGACTTGTTGAAAAAAAAGTATATATATATATATATATATATATATATATATATATATATATATATATATATATATATATATATATATATATATATACATATATATATAAGTACAAGAAAACTTTCCAGCAAGTTTCACCAGTCCGGAAACTCAAACAAGGTATATTACGCGTCACAGATATCTTGGAGAGTAGACGAGGAGCTTGAGGGGATGACTGGAGGGTGAGGGGATGACTGGAGGGTGAGGGGATGACTGGAGGGTGAGGGGATGACTGGAGGGTGACGGGATGACTGGAGAGTGACGCGATGACTGGAGGGTGAGGGGATGGCTGGAGAGTGAGGGGATGACTGGAGGGTGAGGGGATGAATGGAGGGTGAAGGGATGACTGAAGGGTGAGGGGATGACTGGAGGGTGAGGGGATGGCTGGAGGGTGAGGGGATGACTGAAGGGTGAGGGGATGACTGGAGGGTGAGGGGATGGCTGGAGGGTGAGGGGATGACTGGAGGGTGAGGGGATGACTGGAGGGTGAAGGGATGACGGGAGGGTGAGGGGATGACTGGAGGGTGAGGGGATGGCTCGAGGGTGAGGGGATGACTGGAGGGTGACGGGATGACTGGAGGGTGAGGGGATGGCTGGAGAGTGAGGGGATGACTGGAGGGTGAGGGGATGAATGGAGGGTGAAGGGATGACTGAAGGGTGAGGGGATGACTGGAGGGTGAGGGGATGGCTGGAGGGTGAGGGGATGACTGGAGGGTGAGGAGATGACTGGAGGGTGAAGGGATGACGGGAGGGTGAGGGGATGACTGGAGGGTGAGGGGATGGCTCGAGGGTGAGGGGATGACTGGAGGGTGACGGGATGACTGGAGGGTGACGGGATGACTAGAGGATGAGGGGATGACTGGAGTGTGAGGGGATGGCTGGAGGGTGAGGGGATGACTGGAGGGTGACGGGATGACTGGAGGGTGACGGGATGGCTGGAGGGTGAGGGGATGGCTGGAGGGTGAGGGGATGGCTGGAGGGTGAGGGGATGACTGGAGGGTGAGGGGATGACTGGAGGGTGAGGGGATGACAGGAGGGTGAGGGGATGGCTGGAGGGAGAGGGGATGACTGGAGGGTGAAGGGATGACTGGAGGGTGAGGGGATGACTGGAGGGTGAGGGGATGGCTGGAGGGTGAGGGAATGGCTGGAGGGTGAGGGGATGACTGGAGGGTGAGGGGATGACTGGAGGGTGAGGGGATGACTGGAGGGTGAGGGGATGACTGGAGGGTGAGGGGATGACTGGAGGGTGAGGGGATGGCTGGAGGGAGAGGGGATGACTGGAGGGTGAGGGGATGACTGGAGGGTGAAGGGATGACTGGAGGGTGAGGGGATGACTGGAGGGTGAGGGGATGGCTGGAGGGTGAGGGGATGACTGGAGGGTGAGAGGATGACTGGAGGGTGAGGGGATGACTGGAGGGTGAGGGGATGACTGGAGGGTGAATTGATGACTGGAGGGTGAGGGGATGGCTGGAGGGTGAGGGGACGACTGGAGGGTGAGGGGATGGCTGGAGGGTGAGGGGATGACTGCAGGGTGAGGGGATGACTGGAGGGTGACGGGATGACTGGAGGGTGAGGGGATGGCTGGAGGGTGAGGGGATGACTGGAGGGTGAGGGGATAACTGGAGCGTGAGGGGATGACTGGAGCGTGAGGGGATGACTGGAGCGTGAGGGGATGATTGGAGGTTGAGGGGATGACTGGAGCGTGAGGGGATGACTGGAGCGTGAGGGGATGACTGGAGCGTTAGGGGATGACTAGAGCGTGAGGGAATGACTGGAGCGTGAGGGGATGACTGGAGCGTGAGGGGATGATTGGAGCGTGAGATGATGACTGGAGGGTGAGGGGATGACTGGAGGATGAGGGGATGACTGGAACGTCAGGGGATGATTAGAGCGTGAGGGAATGACTGGAGCATGAGGGGATGACTGGAGGGTGAGGGGATGACTGGAGCGTGAGGGGATGACTGGAGCGTGAGGGGATGACTGGAGCGTGAGGGGATGACTGGAGCGTGAGAGGATGACTGGAGCGTGAGGGGATGACTGGAGCGTGAGGGGATGACTGGAGCGTGAGGGGATGACTGGAGCGTGAGGGGATGACTGGAGGGTGAGGGGATGACTGGAGCGTGAGGGGATGACTGGAGCGTGAGGGGATGACTGGAGGGTGAGGGGATGACTGGAGGGTGAGTGGATGACTGGAGGGTGAGGGGATGACTGGAGCGTGAGGGGATGACTGGAGCGTGAGGGGATGACTGGAGCGTGAGGGGGTGATTGGAGGGTGAGTGGATGACTGGAGAGTGAGGGGATGACTGGAGCGTGAGGGGATGACTGGAGCGTGAGGTGATGACTGTAGCGTGAGGGGGTGATTGGAGGGTGAGTGGATGACTGGAGAGTGATGCGATGACTGGAGCGTGAGGGGATGACTGGAGCGTGAGGGGATGATTGGAGCGTGAGGGGATGACTGGAGCGTGAGGGGATGACTGGAACGTGAGGGGATGACTGGAGCGTTAGGGGATGACTAGAGCTTGAGGGAACGACTGGAGCGTGAGGGGATGACTGGAGCGTGAGGGGATGATTGGAGAGTGAGCTGATGACTGGAGGGTGAGGGGATGACTGGAGCGTGAGGGGACGACTAGAGCGTGAGGGGACGACTAGAGCGTGAGAGGATGACTGGAGCGTGAGGGGATGACTGGAGCGTGAGAGGATGACTGGAGCGTGAGGGGATGACTGGAGCATGAGGGGATGACTGGAGCGTGAGGGGATGACTGGAGCGTGAGGGGATGACTGGAGCGTGAGGGGACGACTAGAGCGTGAGGGGATGACTGGAGCGTGAGAGGATGACTGGAGCGTGAGAGGATGACTGGAGCGTGAGAGGATGACTGGAGCGTGAGGGGATGACTGGAGCATGAGGGGATGACTGGAGTGTGAGGGGATGACTGGTGCGTGAGGGGATGACTGGAGCGTGAGGGGATGACTGGAGCGTGAGGGGACGACTAGAGCGTGAGAGGATGACTGGAGCGTGAGGGGATGACTGGCGCGTGAGAGGATGACTGGAGCGTGAGGGGATGACTAGAGCGTGAGGGGATGATTGGAGCGTGAGAGGATGACTGGAGCGTGAGGGGATGACTGGAGCGTGAGGGGGATGACTGGAGCGTGAGGGGGCTGACTGGAGCGTGAGGGGATGACTGGAGCGTGAGGGGTTGACTGGAGCGTGAGGGGATGACTGGAGCGTGAGGGGATGACTGGAGCGTGAGGGGATGACTGGAGCGTGAGAGGATGGCTGGAGCGTGAGGGGATGACTTGAGCATGAAGGGATGACTAGAGCGTGAGAGGATGACTGGAGCGTGAGGGGATGACTGGAGCGTGAGGGGATGGTTGGAGCGTGAGGGGATGATTAGAGGGTGAGGGGATGACTGGAGGGTGAGGGGATGACTGGAGGGTGAGGGGATGACTGGAGGGTGAGGGGATGACTGGAGAGTGAGGGGATGACGAGCGTGAGGGGATGACTGGAGTGTGCGGGGATGACTGGAGCGTGAGGGGATGACTAGAGCGTGAGGGGATGACTGGAGCGTGAGGGGATGACTGGAGCGTGAGGGGATGACTGGAGCGTGAGGGGATGACTGGAGCGTGAGAGGATGGCTGGAGCGTGAGGGGATGACTTGAGCGTGATGGGATGACTAGAGCGTGAGAGGATGACTGGAGCGTGAGGGGATGACTGGAGCGTGAGGGGATGGTTGGAGCGTGAGAGGATGGCTGGAGCGTGAGGGATGGCTAGAGCGTGAGGGGATGACTGGAGCGTTAGGGGATGACTGGAGGGTGAGGGAATGACTGGAGGGTGAGGGGATGACTGGAAGGTGATGGGATGACTGGAGCGTGAGGGGATGACTGGAGCGTGAGGGGATGACTGGAGCGTGAGGGGATGATTAGAGGGTGAGGGGATGACTGGAGGGTGAGGGGATGACTGGAGGGTGAGGGGATGACTGGAGAGTGAGGGGATGACGAGCGTGAGGGGATGACTGGAGTGTGCGGGGATGACTGGAGCGTGAGGGGATGACTAGAGCGCGAGGGGATGACTGGAGCGTGAGGGGATGACTGGAGCGTGAGGGGATGACTGGAGCGTGAGGGGATGACTGGAGGGAGAGGGGATGACTGGAGCGTGAGGGGATGACTAGAGCGTGAGGGGATGACTGGAGCGTGAGGGGATGACTGGAGCGTGAGATGACTGGAGGGTGAGGGGATGACTGGAGCGTGAGGGGATGACTGGAGCGTGAGGGGATGACTGGAGGGTGAGGGGATGACAGGAGCGTGATGGGATGACTGGAGCGTGAGGGGATGACTGGAGGGTGAGGGGATGACTGGAGGGTGAGTGGATGACTGGAGGGTGAGGGGATGACTGGAGCGTTAGGGGATGACTGGAGCGTGAGGGGATGACTGGAGCGTGAGGGGGTGAGTGGAGGGTGAGTGGATGACTGGAGAGTGAGGGGATGGCTGGGGCGTGAGGGGTTGACTGGAGCGTGAGGTGATGACTGTAGCGTGAGGGGGTGATTGGAGGGTGAGTGGATGACTGGAGAGTGATGCGATGACTGGAGCGTGAGGGGATGACTGGAGCGTGAGGGGATGATTGGAGCGTGAGGGGATGACTGGAGCGTGAGGGGATGACTGGAACGTGAGGGGATGACTGGAGCGTTAGGGGATGACTAGAGCTTGAGGGAACGACTGGAGCGTGAGGGGATGACTGGAGCGTGAGGGGATGATTGGAGAGTGAGCTGATGACTGGAGGGTGAGGGGATGACTGGAGCGTGAGGGGACGACTAGAGCGTGAGGGGACGACTAGAGCGTGAGAGGATGACTGGAGCGTGAGGGGATGACTGGAGCGTGAGAGGATGACTGGAGCGTGAGGGGATGACTGGAGCATGAGGGGATGACTGGAGCGTGAGGGGATGACTGGAGCGTGAGGGGATGACTGGAGCGTGAGGGGACGACTAGAGCGTGAGGGGATGACTGGAGCGTGAGAGGATGACTGGAGCGTGAGAGGATGACTGGAGCGTGAGAGGATGACTGGAGCGTGAGGGGATGACTGGAGCGTGAGGGGATGACTGGAGTGTGAGGGGATGACTGGTGCGTGAGGGGATGACTGGAGCGTGAGGGGATGACTGGAGCGTGAGGGGACGACTAGAGCGTGAGAGGATGACTGGAGCGTGAGGGGATGACTGGCGCGTGAGAGGATGACTGGAGCGTGAGGGGATGACTAGAGCGTGAGGGGATGATTGGAGCGTGAGAGGATGACTGGAGCGTGAGGGGATGACTGGAGCGTGAGGGGGATGACTGGAGCGTGAGGGGGATGACTGGAGCGTGAGGGGATGACTGGAGCGTGAGGGGGTGACTGGAGCGTGAGGGGATGACTGGAGCGTGAGGGGATGACTGGAGCGTGAGGGGATGACTGGAGCGTGAGAGGATGGCTGGAGCGTGAGGGGATGAGTTGAGCGTGAGGGGATGACTGGAGGGTGAGGGGATGACTGGAGCGTGAGGGGATGACTGGAGCGTGAGGGGATGGTTGGAGCGTGAGGGGATGATTAGAGGGTGAGGGGATGACTGGAGGGTGAGGGGATGACTGGAGGGTGAGGGGATGACTGGAGGGTGAGGGGATGACTGGAGAGTGAGGGGATGACGAGCGTGAGGGGATGACTGGAGTGTGCGGGGATGACTGGAGCGTGAGGGGATGACTAGAGCGTGAGGGGATGACTGGAGCGTGAGGGGATGACTGGAGCGTGAGGGGATGACTGGAGCGTGAGGGGATGACTGGAGCGTGAGAGGATGGCTGGAGCGTGAGGGGATGACTTGAGCGTGAAGGGATGACTAGAGCGTGAGAGGATGACTGGAGCGTGAGGGGATGACTGGAGCGTGAGGGGATGGTTGGAGCGTGAGAGGATGGCTGGAGCGTGAGGGATGGCTAGAGCGTGAGGGGATGACTGGAGCGTTAGGGGATGACTGGAGGGTGAGGGAATGACTGGAGGGTGAGGGGATGACTGGAAGGTGATGGGATGACTGGAGCGTGAGGGGATGACTGGAGCGTGAGGGGATGACTGGAGCGTGAGGGGATGACGGGAGGGTGAGGGGATGACTGGAGGGTGAGGGGATGACTGGAGGGTGAGGGGATGACTGGAGAGTGAGGGGATGACGAGCGTGACGGGATGACTGGAGTGTGCGGGGATGACTGGAGCGTGAGGGGATGACTAGAGCGCGAGGGGATGACTGGAGCGTGAGGGGATGACTGGAGCGTGAGGGGATGACTGGAGCGTGAGGGGATGACTGGAGGGTGAGGGGATGACTGGAGCGTGAGGGGATGACGGGAGGGTGAGGGGATGACGAGCGTGAGGGGATGACTGGAGCGTGAGATGACTGGAGGGTGAGGGGATGACTGGAGCGTGAGGGGATGACTGGAGCGTGAGGGGATGACTGGAGGGTGAGGGGATGACAGGAGCGTGATGGGATGACTGGAGGGTGAGGGTATGACTGGAGGGTGAGGGGATGACTGGAGCGTGAGGGGATGACTGGAGGGTGAGGGGATGACTGGAGCGTGAGGGGATGACTGGAGGGTGGGGGTATGACTGGAGGGTGAGGGGATGACTGGAGCGTGAGGGAATGACTGGAGGATGAGGGGATGACTAGAGCGTGAGGGGATGACTGGAGCGTGAGGGGATGACTGGAGCGTGAGGGGATGACTGGAGGGTAAGTGGATGAATGGAGCGTGAGGGGACGACTGGAGCGTGAGGGGATGACTGGAGCGTGAGGGGATGACTGGAGCGTGAGGGGATGACTAGAGCGTGAGGGGATAACTGGAGCGTGAGGTGATGACTGGAGCGTGAGGGGATGACTGGAGGGTAAGTGGATGACTGGAGCGTGAGGGGACGACTGGAGCGTGAGGGGATGACTGGAGCGTGAGGGGATGACTGGAACGTGAGGGGATGACTGGAGGGTAAGTGGATGACTGGACGGTGAGGGGACGACTGGAGCGTGAGGGGATGACTGGAGCGTGAGGGGATGACTGGAGCGTGAGGGGATGACTAGAGCGTGAGGGGATGACTGGAGCGTGAGGTGATGACTGGAGCGTGAGGGGATGACTGGAGGGTAAGTGGATGACTGGAGCGTGAGGGGACGACTGGAGCGTGAGGGGATGACTGGAGCGTGAGGGGATGACTGGAGCGTGAGGGGATGACTGGAGGGTAAGTGGATGACTGGAGGGTGAGGGGACGACTGGAGCGTGAGGGGATGACTGGAGCGTGAGGGGATGACTGGAGCGTGAGGGGATGACTGGAGCGTGAGGGGATGACTGGAGCGTGAGGATGACTGGTGCGTGAGGGGATGACTGGAGCGTGAGGGGATGACTGGAGCGTGAGGGGATGACTGGAGCGTGAGGGGATGACTGGAGCGTGAGGGGATGACTGGAGCGTGAGGATGACTGGTGCGTGAGGGGATGACTGGAGCGTGAGGGGATGACTGGAGCGTGAGGGGATGACTGGAGCGTGAGGGGATGACTGGAGCGTGAGGGGATGACTGGAGCGTGAGGGGATGACTGGAGCGTGAGGGGATGACTGGAGCGTGAGGGGATGACTGGAGCGTGAGGGGATGACTGGAGGGTGAGGGGATGACTGGAGCGTGAGGGGATGACTGGAGCGTGAGGATGACTGGAGCGTGAGGGGATGACTGGAGCGTGAGGATGACTGGCGCCTGAGGGGATGACTGGAGCGTGAGTGGATGACTGGAGCGTGAGTGGATGACTGGAGCGTGAGGGGATGACTGGAGCCTGAGGGGCTGACTGGAGCGTGAGTGGATGACTGGAGGGTGAGTGGATGACTGGAGCGTGTGGGGATGACTGGAGCGTGAGGATGACTGGAGCGTGAGGGGATGACTGGAGCGTGAGGATGACTGGAGCGTGAGGGGATGACTGGAGCGTGAGTGGATGACTGGAGCGTGAGTGGATGACTGGAGCGTGAGGGGATGACTGGAGGGTGAGGGGATGACTGGAGCGTGAGTGGATGACTGGAGCGTGAGGGGATGACTGGAGCGTGAGGGGATGACTGGAGCGTGAGGGGATGACTGGAGGGTGAGGGGATGACTGGAGCGTGAGGGGATGACTGGAGCGTGAGGGGATGACTGGAGGGTGAGGGGATGACTGGAGCGTGAGGATGACTGATCCCTCCCAGTTAAGACAATTAAGTTATATATAAGAAACAGAAATACACACACACACAATGATAGCTAACACACACACGTTTCTCTGGGTGTCCCGCACTTACCACAAACACAACTACATATTTCAAGTTTCTCCAGAGTAAAGGCATGTGTGAGAGAGAGAGAGAGAGAGAGAGAGAGAGAGAGAGAGAGAGAGAGAGAGAGAGAGAGAGAGAGAGAGAGAGAGAGAGAGAGAGAGAGAGAGAGAGAGAGAGATAGAGAGAGAAAGATAGATAGATAGATAGATAGAGAGAGAGAGAGAGAGAGAGAGAGAGAGAGAGAGAGAGAGAGAGAGAGAGATAGAGAGAGAGAGATAGAGAGAGAGAGATAGAGAGAGAGAGAGAGGTGGTATGGAGTGAGGTAGGGGAGGTAAGAGTAATGGTGAAGTCATTACTATCTTTCCCGCGATTACCTGCAACTCAACCCACTCCAGCTGTACTCTCCTACACGTTACTCATGTTGTCTTACTCCACACCTGTTGTCTTACTCCACACCTGTTGTCTTACTCCACACTTGTTGTCTTACTCCACACCTGTTGTCTTACTCCACACCTGTTGTCTTACTCCACACCTGTTGTCTTACTCCACACCTGTTGTCTTACTCCACACTTGTTGTCTTACTCCACACCTGTTGTCTTACTCCACACCTGTTGTCTTACTCCACACCTGTTGTCTTACTCCACACCTGTTGTCTTACTCCACACCTGTTGTCTTACTCCACACCTGTTGTCTTACTCCACACCTGTTGTCTTACTCCACACCTGCTGTCTTCACACCTGTTGTCTTACCCCACACCTGTTGTCTTGCTCCACACCTGTTGTCTTACTCCACACCTGTTGTCTTACTCCACACCTGTTGTCTTACTCCACACCTGTTGTCTTACTCCACACCTGTTGTCTTACTCCACACCTGTTGTCTTACTCCACACCTGCTGTCTTCACACCTGTTGTCTTACTCCACACCTGTTGTCTTACCCCACACCTGTTGTCTTACTCCACATCTGTTGTCTTGCTCCACACCTGTTGTCTTAACCCACACCTGTTGTCTTACCCCACACCTGTTGTCTTACTCCACACCTGTTGTCTTGCTCCACACCTGTTGTGTTACTCCACACCTGTTGTCTTACCCCACACCTGTTGTCTTCACACCTGTTGTCTTACCACACACCTATTGTCTTACTCCACACCTGTTGTCTTGCTCCACACCTGTTGTCTTACCCCACACCTGTTGACTTACTCCACACCTGTTGGCTTACTCCACACCTGTTGTCTTACTCCACACCTGTTGTCTTACTCTACACCTGTTGTCTTACTCCACACTTGTTGTCTTACTCCACACCTGCTGTCTTCACACCTGTTGTCTTACTCCACACCTGTTGTCTTACCACTGTCCCCACAGCACTACTCCTTGTACTGGATGACACAAACATTTAACCCCTCATAACTTTAATAATAATAATTAATAATAATAATAATAAAAATAGTGTGGGTGAGCAGGTGGGTGGGCAAGTGGGTGAGCAGGTGGGTGGGCAAGTGGGTGAGCAGGTGGGTGGGCAAGTGGGTGAGCAGGTGGGTGGGCAAGTGGGTGGGCAAGTGGGTGGGCAAGTGGGTGAGCAGGTGGGTGGGCAAGTGGGTGGGCAAGTGGGTGAGCAGGTGGGTGGGCAAGTGGGTGAGCAGGTGGGTGGGCAAGTGGGTGAGCAGGTGGGTGGGCAAGTGGGTGTGCAGGTGGGTGGGCAAGTGGGTGAGCAGGTGGGTGGGCAAGTGGGTGAGCAGGTGGGTGGGCAAGTGGGTGAGCAGGTGGGTGGGCAAGTGGGTGGGCATGTGGGTGAGCAGGTGGTTGGGCAAGAGGGTGAGCAGGTGGGTGGGCAAGTGGGTGAGCAGGTGGGTGGGCAAGTGGGTGATCACGCAGCTTAGTACAACTTAAGTAATTAACGTACACTTGCCTCGATCATTTGCATACAATTACACGTTATAAAGTGCCACTAACATCACTTCATATTTACACTTTAAATTATTGTTGTGTGAGGCTCACCTCCAGGAATGTTAGTTAGGAGGTGTGTGTGAGTGTAGGAGAGTGTAGAAGTGTAGGAGTGTGTAGGAGAGTGTAGAAGTGTAGGAGTGTGTAGGAGAGTGTAGAAGTGTAAGAGTGTGTAGGAGAGTGTAGAAGTGTAGGAGTGTGTAGGAGAGTGTAGAAGTGTAAGAGTGTGTAGGAGAGTGTAGAAGTGTAAGAGTGTGTAGGAGAGTGTAGAAGTGTAGGAGTGTGTAGGAGAGTGTAGGAGTGTGTAGAGTGTGCAGGAGGTGTAGAAGTGTAGGAGGTGTAGGAGAGTGAGGGGAAGTGAGTGTAGGGAGGTTTAGAAGTGTAGGTGTGGCAGGAGTGTAGAGTGTGAGGTGTGTAGGAGGTGTAGGAGTGTGAGGGAGTGTAGTGGTAGGAGGTGTGAGAGTGGTGAGTGTGTAGGAGTGAGTGAGGATGTGGGAGTGTGTGGAGAGTGTAAGTGTAGGTGTAGAGTGTAGAGTAAGTGTGGAGAGATGTAGAAGTATGTGGGGTGTGTAGAAGAAGAGTGTAGAGTGAGTGGTAGAGAAGTGTAGTGTGTAGAGTGTGAGGAAGTGTAGAGTGTGTAGGAGGTGTGTATGTAAGAGTGTAGAGTGTAGAGTGTAGGAGTGTGTGGAGGGAGTGTAGGAGTGTAGAGAGTGTAGAAGTGTAGAGTGTGTAGGAGTGTGAGAGTGTAGAAGTGTAGTAGAGTGTGGAGTAGAGTGTAAGAGTGTGTGGAGGTGTAGAAGTAGGAGTGTGAGGAGAAGTGTGAGAATGTAGGGAGTGCAGGGAGGTGTAGTGTGGAGGAGTGTAGGAGGTGTGAAGTGTGTAGAGTGTAGAAGTGTAGGAGTGTGTAGGGAGGTGAGAAGTGTAAGTGTGTAGGGGTGGAGAGTGTTTAGAAGTGTGTAGAGTGTGAATGTAGTGTGTAGAGTGTAGGGTGTGGAGTGTGAGGAGTAGTAGAGTGTAGTGTGTAGGAGTGTAGAAGTGTAGAGAGTGTGTAGGGAGGTGTGTGGGAAGTGGAGATGTGTGTGTGTAGAAGTGGAGTGTGTGAGTGTAAAGTGTGAGTGTGTAGGGGAGTGTAGAAGTGTAAGAGTGTGTAGGAGGAGGTGTAGAAGTGTAAGAGTGTGTAGGAGAGTGTGAAGATTAGTGAGGAGTGTGAGAGTGTAGGGAGTGTGAGAGTGTAGGGTGTAGTGTGTAGAGTGTGTAGAAGTGGTAAGAGTGTGTAGGGAGTGTAGGAGTGTAGAGTGTGGGTAGGTGGAGAGTAAGGGAGTGTGGGTAGGAGGGAGGTGTAGAAGTGTAGAGTGTGGCAGGAGAGTGCAGAGTAAGAGTGTGTAGAGTGTAGAGTGTAGGTGTGTGGAGGTAGGAGGTGTAGGGAGTGTAGGTGTGTAGGAGTGTGGAGAGTAGAAGTAAGAGTGTGTAGGAGGAGTGTGAGAAGTAAGAGTGTGTAGGATGTAGGGGTGGTAGAGATGTGTGGAGAGTGTAGAGAGAGAGTGTGGCAGGAGTGTAGAAGTGTAAGTGGTAGGAGAGTGTAGAAGTGTAAGGAGGTGTGTAGGAGTGTAGAGTGTGAAGTGTGTAGGAGAGTGTAGAAGTGTAGGAGATGTGATGTAGAGTGTAGAGAAGAGGTAGAGTGTGAGAGGTGTATGTAGTGTGGTAGGAGGTGTGAAGTGTAGGAGTGTGCAGGAGAGTGTAGAAGTTTAGTGTGTAGGAGGTGTAAAGTTAGAGTGTAGGGAGTGTGAGAGTGTAGAGTGTGTAGGAGTGTAAGAAGGTGTAGGAGTGTGGGGGAGGGAGTGTGAGTGTGATGTAGGAGAGTGTAGAAGATAGAGGTGTGTAGGGAGGATGTAGAGTTTAGGGTGTGGTAGGAGGATGTAGAAGTGTGGAGTGTGTGGAGGAGTGTAGAAGTGTAGGGTGTGTAGGAGAGAGTGTAGGAAGTGTAGGTGTGAGGGAGTGTAGAAGTAAGAGGTGTGTAGGTGTAGAGTGTAAGTGTGGAAGGGAGTGTAGGAGAGTGTGGGAGTGTGTAGGGAGGTGTAAGAAGTAGAGTGTGTGGAGGAGGTGTAGAAGTGAGTGTGGGAGGTGTAAATGTGGTTAGAGTAGGAAGGGGTGTGAGAGTGTAGAAGTGTAGGAGGTAGTGGAGGTGTAGGAGTGTGAGGAGGTGTAGAAGTGTAAGGAGTGTAGAGTGTAGGGAGTGTGTAGGAGAGTGTAGAAGTGTAGGAGGTGTGATGAGAGTGTAGAGTGTGAGGAGGTGTAGAAGTGTAGGAGTGTGTGGGAGGTGAGTGTAGGCATGGTAGAAGTGTAGAGAGTAAGGAGAGTGTAGGAGGATGTAGAAGAGGTAAGTGTAGGAGAGTGTGAAGTAGGTAAGGTGTGTAGGGAGAGTGGTAACTAGGAAGTGTGTAGGGGAGAGTGTAGGAGAAGTGCAGCCAGGTAAGAGTGTAGGAGAGTGTAATAGAAGGAAGAGCAAGGGTGTGGTACAGGAGGTGTAGAAGAGTAGGAGTGTGGGAAGGGTGTAGAAAGTGAAGAAGTGTGGCAGGAGGTGGCAGTGGGGAGGTGTAGGAGGTGTAGGAGTGGGTGTAGGGTAGGAGGTGTAGGGAGATGTAGGGGGTGTGTGAGGAAATTAGGGGCCAGAAAGTAAGGAGTGTGTAGGAGAGTGTAGAAGGGTGTAAGTGTGTATGGGAGAGTGTAGAAGAGGCAGGAGTGTGTAGGAAGGGGTGTAGGAAGTGTAAGGGTGTGGAGGTGTCTTAGGGAGTTAATAGAAGTGTAAACAGGGTTGTAGGAAGGTAGGGTAGAAGTGGGTAGGAGTGTGGCAAGTGGTAGGGTGTAGAAGTGCAGGTTGTAGAGGAGGTGTGAGGGTGTAAGGGAGGTGTGGGAGTGAGGTGGGTGTAGGCAGGAGGTGTAGAAGTGAGGGAGTGTGTGGAGGAGGTGTGAAGGGTAACCAGGGTGTGTAGGAGGAGGTGTAGAAGTCATAGCCAGAGTGTGTAGGGAGGTGTAGAAGTGTGAGGGTGTGTAGGCCCAGGGAGTGCGGGAGGTGAAATTGGCCAGGAGTTTGAGGTGGTATGGGAGGAGGGTGTAGGGAAGTGCAGGGAGAGTGTAGGAGGGGTGTAGAGAAGGGTAGGGTGTGGGAGGGAGGGTGCCAGAAGTGTATTGGTGTAGAGAGAGTAGTGTAAGGCCCAGGAGGTGTTGGCAGGAGGAGGTGAACTTGGGGTAAGAGTATGTAGGAGGTGTAGGAAGGTGCAGGGTGGGGTGTACAGAGTGTGGGAGTGGGTAGAGGTGTAGGGGGTGGTAGGTGTGTAGGTTTAAGGGTGTGGGGAGGGTGTGGGTAGGGGGTGTGTAGGGTGGCGGGAGGTGTAAAGGGGGTGTAGGAGTGTGTAGGGAGTGTAGGGGTGTAAGAAGGTGTGTAGGAAGTGTAGGGGTAGGAGGTGCTGGCAGGAGAGGTGTAGGGGGAGTGGGTGTGAGGGAAGGTGTGAGGTAATGGGGTATGTAGGAGGAGTGTAGGGGGTGGCCAGGGAAGGGAGTTGTAGGGGAGGGTGTAAGAAGTGTGTAGGAGGGTGTAGGGAAGGTGTAGGAAGTGTGTGGGAGAGTGTGGGGGAGGTAGGAAGTGGCTTAGGGAGGGGGTGTGGGAGAAGTGTGAGGGAAGTGTGGAGGAGTGGGTAGGTAGAGGGTGTGGGAGTGTGGCAGGCGGAGGGTGTGAAGTGTAGGGAGTGTGTAGGAGGAGGTGTAGAAGGTGTGGGAGGGTGGTCCTTAGGGAGAGTGTGAAGTGTAGGAGGGTGTGTGGCCAGGAGGTGTAAGGTGTAAGGTGTGGGCAGGAGGGGTGTAGAAGTTCCTCCAAAGGGTGTAAGGGAGGTGCTAGGGAGTGGGAAATAGGAGGAGTGTAGGAGGGTGCTAGGAGGTGTGAAGTGGAGGTGTGTAGGGAGGTGTAGAAGTAGGTAGGGTGTGTGAGGAGGGTGTAGAGGTTCCAGGAGTGTGGCAGGAGTGTGAAGAGGGTAGTGGGGTGTGGGAGGTGGTAAGGTGTAGGAGTGGTCTAGGAGGTGTAGGGAAGTGGGAGGTGGGTAGGGTGGCAGGAAGGTGTAGGGGTGTAGGAGTGTGGCAACAGGAAGGTGTAGAAGGGAGTGGGAGCCAGGGTGTGGACAGGAGGTGTAGGAGGGGGTGTGGGGTAGGAGGAGGTGTAGAAGGGGTGTAAGGAGTGTGTGGGAGGTGGCCAGGGGAGGTGGCAAGGTGTGAGGAGGGTGTAGAGGGAAGTGTAGGAGGGTGTGGCAGGAGGTGTAGAAGGGGGTGTAGGGTGTTAGGCCAGGAGGAGTGGGGGTGTAGGAGTGTGAGGGCAGGTGTAGGGGTCAGGGAAGTAGTGTGGGAGAAGCGTAAGGGAGTGGCCAGGGAGGCTGTGGGGTGGGGGTGTGGCCCAGGAGAAGTGTGAGGACAGGAGTGTAGGGTAGGAGGTGCTCAAAGTGTAGGAAGTGTGGCAGGAGTGGTAGAAGGGGAGGAGAGTGTGTGTAGCAGAGTGGGAGGAGTGTGTGTAGGAGAGTGGGAGAGTGTGTGTAGGAGTGGGAGGATTGTGTGTAGGAGAGTGGGAGGAGTGTGTGAAGGAGAGTGAGAGGAGTGCGTGTAGGAGAGTGAGAGGAGTGTGTATAGGAGAGTGGGAGGAGTGTGTGTAGGAGAGTGGGAGGAGTGTGTGTAGGAGAGTGGGAGGAGTGTGTGTAGGAGAGTGAGAGGAGTGTGTGTAGGAGAGTGGGAGGAGTGTGTGTAGGAGAGTGGAAGGAGTGGGAGGAGTGTGTGGAGAGATGGAAGTATTAGAAAGGGAGGAGTGTGAAGGTGTGGGTGGAGGGGTGGCCAGAGAAGTGGGTGGGTGAGTGCGTGGGGAGTGGGTAGAGCAGTGGATTAGGGGTGGGTGAAAGATAGTTTGGAGGAGGATGGAGGAGGGTGGATGAGGGTGGAGGAACAGTGAGTGGAGGAAGAGAAGCAGGTGAACCTCAGCTAGTATGGAGAATTCAACGCGGCAGTAGAGAGGCATCAGAGTCAACAATATATGGTAGCTAACCCGCTCGCCCCTCCTTACTCTGTATCCCCCTCCCTTACTCTGTATCCCCCTCTCTTGCTTTGTACCCCCCTCACTGCACCTACCACAACAATCACTACTACAAATACCAAAACAATCACTAATTCAACAAGCATTAGAATTACCACAGTTACCACTACAATCGCTACTTCAACCACCAATAAACAATAAACAGTCTCAATATTACTGAGACCATTGTAATCACCACTTCAGCCACACCATAACTACACTACATCAACACCACCATTTGCAACAACACAACCACATCACTACTACTACCACAACCACACCAGCACTGGCAGGAAACCAATGGCAACACACACACACACACACACACACACACACACACACACACACACACACACACACACACACACACACACACACACACACACACACACACGGGTAACGTAATGGAACAGCAGAAACAGAACGGTACATGCACATTTTATACATCATTACTTTGTGGTGGGCGGAGATGGGCGGGGGTGGGCGGTGTGATGGGAGGGTGGGAAGCCTACGCTGCCTCCATTAGGGCGCGAGGCCGTAGAGGCGAGTTGTGGTAGGCAGGTGCTGGGACTGTGATACTTGTGGAGGTAATGAGGAGGCTGGGCGCAGCAGCTCCGGCAGGAGAGGGTGACGGAGGAGATTCGTCAGTGTCTGGCGGGTATTCACAGCTTGACGTAGATGGATCCCTCCACCTGACCACGACAAATGTGGAGAACCCTAGCTGCAACAGGGCGCTCCAGGGCGGTCCTCAGGGCGCTCAAACACTGCCTCCATACATCCTGGACTTCCTCCTCCATCTCCAGCTTACACCAACACCCACAATCTCCACACTGCTCTCCCTACACCCAAGTCTTCCTCCATCATCTATCACTACCACCACCCTTGACATACCCAGGTCTACCCTTTTATCTCCTACCTTCACCGCCACCAACATCCACATTTCCACACTGCTCCCATACACTCACGTCTTCCCCATTGACCATCTATCATCCCCAACAACCCGTCTCCACTCGAAACCCTGAAATGGTGATGCCGGAGCTCACTTTAGATGATGAGGATGTGGGTCGCCAACTCACACACCAATGAGGTGATCCTGTATTCTTATCGTAAACAAGGGCTGCTACGGAGATGAGAATAACACAACACCAGATATCGTTGCCATAATGAAGCTCACGAGAACAATTAGCTAATGTGATATTTCCCGACGGATATCACATCGCAAGTAGAGACAGAAAAGAAGGGGAAGGGCAGAGCAGCGGTGCTAGTCATTACAGGTACATGGAGTTTGGAGAGATGAGGTAACCCTTGTGGTGGAAGTTTCCAATCAAGATGCGACTCCAACAGAATCTTTATAAAGTAAGACATTCCAGTTTGGTCATACGTGCTATCAACAAGGTTTGTTATCCACAACAGCAATCCTTAAAAAAATCGTCAATAATCGATGAAAAGCGTCCATAATCACTACAGTAAAAAACTGACAGAAAATAACAACAATGAATACACACAATAATAACGATTACAGCAGAAAAATATTCAAAAGCAATTGGCACAGTATAACAAGTACTGGAGGTTAGCAGTAGTACAGAACTACTGTACGAGAATGTTGTTACCTTATAACATGTCGATACTTGTGATGGTGCAGCTGGTGCTTATGTGGTGATATTGATGATGGTGCAGCTGGTGCTTATGTGGTGATACTGATGGTGCAGCTGGTGCTTATGTGGTGATACTGATGATGGTGTAGCTGGTGCTTATGTGGTGATATTGATGATGGTGTAGCTGGTGCTTATGTGGTGATATTGATGATGGTGTAGCTGGTGCTTATGTGGTGATATTGATGATGGTGTAGCTGGTGCTTATGTGGTGATATTGATGATGGTGTAGCTGGTGCTTATGTGGTGATATTGATGATGGTGTAGCTGGTGCTTATGTGGTGATATTGATGATGGTGTAGCTGGTGCTTATGTGGTGATATTGATGATGGTGTAGCTGGTGCTTATGTGATGATATTGATGATGGTGTAGCTGGTGCTTATGTGGTGATATTGATGATGGTGTAGCTGGTGCTTATGTGATGATATTGATGATGGTGTAGCTGGTGCTTATGTGGTGATATTGACGATGGTGTAGCTGGTGCTTATGTGGTGATACTGATGATGGTGTAGCTGGTGCTTATGTGGTGATACTGATGGAGTAGCTGGTGCTTATGTGGTGATATTGATGATGGTGTAGCTGGTGCTTATGTGGTGATATTGATGATGGTGTAGCTGGTGCTTATGTGGTGATACTGATGGTGCAGCTGGTGCTTATGTGTTGATACTGATGGTGCAGGTGGTGCTTATGTGTTGATACTGATGGTGCAGGTGGTGCTTATGTGGTGATACTGATAGTGCAGGTGGTGCTTATGTGTTGATACTGATGGTGCAGGTGGTGCTTATGTGTTGATACTGATGGTGCAGGTGGTGCTTATGTGGTGATACTGATGGTGCAGGTGGTGCTTATGTGGTGATACTGATGGTGCAGCTGGTGCTTATGTGGTGATACTGATGGTGTAGCTGGTGCTTATGTGGTGATACTGATGGTGCAGCTGGTGCTTATGTGTTGATACTGATGGTGCAGCTGGTGCTTATGTGTTGATACTGATGGTGCAGGTGGTGCTTATGTGGTGATACTGATGGTGCAGCTGGTGCTTATGTGGTGATACTGATGGTGTAGCTGGTGCTTATGTGGTGATACTGATGGTGCAGCTGGTGCTTATGTGTTGATACTGATGGTGCAGGTGGTGCTTATGTGGTGATACTGATGGTGCAGCTGGTGCTTATGTGGTGATACTGATGGTGTAGCTGGTGCTTATGTGGTGATACTGATGGTGCAGCTGGTGCTTATGTGTTGATACTGATGGTGCAGGTGGTGCTTATGTGTTGATACTGATGGTGCAGGTGGTGCTTATGTGGTGATACTGATGGTGCAGCTGGTGCTTATGTGGTGATACTGATGGTGTAGCTGGTACTTATGTGGTGATACTGATGGTGCAGCTGGTGCTTATGTGATGATACTGATGGTGCAGCTGGTGCTTATGTGGTGATACTGATGGTGCAACTGGTGTTTATGTGTTGATACTGATGGTGCAGGTGGTGCTTATGTGGTGATACTGATGGTGTAGCTGGTGCTTATGTGGTGATACTGATGGTGCAGCTGGTGCTTATGTGTTGATACTGATGGTGCAGGTGGTGCTTATGTGGTGATACTGATGGTGTAGCTGGTGCTTATGTGGTGATACTTATGGTGCAGGTGGTGCTTATGTGGTGATACTGATGGTGCAGGTGGTGCTTATGTGGTGATACTGATGGTGCAGGTGGTGCTTATGTGGTGATACTGATGGTGTAGCTGGTGCTTATGTGGTGATACTGATGGTGCAGCTGGTGCTTATGTGATGATACTGATGGTGCAGCTGGTGCTTATGTGTTGATACTGATGGTGCAGCTGGTGCTTATGTGGTGATACTGATGGTGCAGGTGGTGCTTATGTGGTGATACTGATGGTGCAGCTGGTGCTTATGTGGTGATACTGATGGTGCAGCTGGTGCTTATGTGGTGATACTGATGGTGCAGCTGGTGCTTATGTGATGATACTGATGGTGCAGCTGGTGCTTATGTGGTGATATTGATGGTGCAGCTGGTGCTTATGTGTTGATACTGATGGTGCAGCTGGTGCTTATGTGTTGATACTGATGGTGCAGCTGGTGCTTATGTGGTGATACTGATGGTGCAGCTGGTGCTTATGTGATGATACTGATGGTGCAGCTGGTGCTTATGTGGTGATACTGATGGTGCAGCTGGTGCTTATGTGGTGATACTGATGGTGCAGCTGGTGCTTATGTGATACTGATGGTGCAGGTGGTGCTTATGTGGTGATACTGATGGTGCAGCTGGTGCTGTGTGATACTAATGGGGCAGCTGGTGCTTATGTATGATACTGATGGGGCAGCTGGTGCTTGTGATACTAATGGTGCAGCTGGCGCTTATGTGGTGATACTGATGGTGCAGCTGGTGCTCATGATGTGATACTGATGGTGAAACTGGTGCTCATGTGGTGATACTAGTGATGGTGGTAATACTAGTGATAGTACTGGTTACTACTGTGGTGATAATAATGATGGTAGTAATGGTTACTATTATGGTGATAATAATGATGGTAGTAATGGTTAATATTATGGTGATAATAATAATGGTAGTAATGGTTAATATTATGGTGATAATAATAATGGTAGTAATGGTTAATATTATGGTGATAATAATAATGGTAGTAATGGTTAATATTATGGTGATAATAATAATGGTAGTAATGGTTACTATTATGGTGATAATAATAATGACAGTAATGGTTACTATTATGGTGATAATAATAATGGCAGTAATGGTTACTACTGTGGTAATAATAATAATAATGGTAGTAATGGTTACTACTGTGGTAATAATAATAATAATAATGGTAGTAATGGTTACTACTGTGGTAATAATAATAATAATGGTAGTAATGGTTACTACTGTGGTAATAATAATAATAATAATAATGGTAGTAATGGTTACTACTGTGGTAATAATAATAATAATGGTAGTAATGGTTACTACTGTGGTAATAATAATAATAATGGTAGTAATGGTTACTACTGTGGTAATAATAATGGTAGTAATGGTTACTACTGTGGTAATAATAATAATAATGGTAGTAATGGTTACTACTGTGGTAATAATAATAATAATGGTAGTAATGGTTACTACTGTGGTAATAATAATAATAATAATAATGGTAGTAATGGTTACTACTGTGGTAATAATAATAATAATAATGGTAGTAATGGTTACTACTGTGGTAATAATAATAATGGTAGTAATGGTTACTACTGTGGTAATAATAATAATGGTAGTAATGGTTACTACTGTGGTAATAATAATAATGGTAGTAATGGTTACTACTGTGGTAATAATAATAATGGTAGTAATGGTTACTACTGTGGTAATAATAATAATGGTAGTAATGGTTACTACTGTGGTAATAATAATAATGTTAATGACGCTGGTGAGGAGAATAACGAAAAGTGAGATTCAGCGGCAGGAAAGGTCACTCTCACTGAGCCATACTCACCCAGCAGCGGGACCAGGAGCTGAGACTCGACCCCTGCAACCATGAGTGCACACCTGTATCATCACGCCTTATTACCATCTTCAGATATTATTATAATACCGTATCCCATCATATCTTCACCACGCCGTGCCTAATTCCCTCACACCTCATTACCAGGTGGTAAGATTTTCTCTGTGGTGGTAGACATGTGTGCCGAAGCACAACACTCAACGCTGGCTAGGTAGGTGGCTGGCTGGACTACATTTCTCTGCCCAGGTTACATACTACTACTACTACTACTACTACTACTTACAATAATAATAATAATAATAATAATAATAATAATAGGAACAAGTGGAGACGAATGGTTTTTATGACTTGACGTGCTGTTGGAGTGTGAGCAATTCAGGAAATTCAGGAAAACCTGCAAGCCAGACTTGAGTCCTGGAGGTGGGAAGTACAGTGTTTGTACTTTGAAGGAGGGGTGTTGATGCTGCAGTTTTTTTTTTAACTGTAATAATTATGAAAGTGTTTCTTCTTTTTCGGGTCACCTGCCTTGGTGGGAAATGGCCGATGTGTTAATAGTAATAATAATACCCTGAGAGTGGTAAAGAGGTTTGTATGGAGGAATGAGGAGGAAAGAGGGTGGCACGTGCAGGAGGGCCAGGTGACTGCCATCATCATCAACCTTCGCATAGCGGTGGTAACAGTGGGGTTAATTAGCACTGTGGGTACCGAAGCTGCACCGTCACCGTTAATCAATTTCATCTCTTGTCAATGGTTAATAAAAATTAATTGTATTTATCATCTCAATTACAAAGTCTTTTTTTTGCGAATCACTCTTAGAGCGACACACACACACACACATACACACACACACACACACACACACACACACACACACACACACACACACACACACACACACACACACACACACACACACACAGTGTTCAATACCAGGAACCCGCCTTCACCGCCAACCCAACAACTTTTTTTTTATATAAATACAATGAAATGACAGTCACCAAATTTCCCTTTCTGTTCAGCGAGTGTCTCCTGTTTAACCAGCAGCAGCAGCAGCAGCAGCTACTGCTGCAGGGCTCTACTGACGAGGTCGCTGACCCAGGGTGCCTCTACCTATACTTGTGATCGGTGTCCAGAGTTATTTTGCTCTCTGATGCAAGGCTTCCCATGTTGACTGCCTAATAAATCAGTTGTAGTCAGTCATCACAACCTCACTGATATGACAATTTCTGCAGGAACCGGTACAGGTTCCTCTCACATCTGCTAGCATATAGTTGAAAAGTTTTGGAACCACAGAAACTGACAGTATTCCCTAATTGCGCCAATGGATTTTCAGCAATGATTCTTGCATCTGCCAGCAGATGCAAGAATCATTGCTGAAAATCCATTGGGATCCAGGGATCTTCAATGTTCCCAAATTGCACCTATGGCGTTCCTGCCTGCCTGCCACCATGACACTCTTACTGTTGTTATCAGCATTTAAGTTAGTCAAAAGTCGGACAGGTAGCGTGTCTGTCTGACAATTAGCAGATGGAGGATTAATTAAGCCTTGCAGCACGCAGTCTAACACAGCCACAACAAGTTAGTTGATCAGCCCCTCATGGAACCACTCTTGGTGTTCATGGTCTTTTAGTAACGGGCTGAAGACAAAAAAAAGGAAGCGACAACACCGTCATTACCACCATCATTACCATCACAAGATTACCCGGTAAACACTCAGGAGCGCCAGTACTAACAACCTGATTAACCGGTAACCACTCGAGGCAGCGGTCTCACTCACTCAGTAAAGAAAGTTGTAGGACCTTTTTCCTGTTCACTAAGACTCGTCGCTCCTGTCACAACTAACACTGCATCGACCAAAACTTTTCTTGGTTTTAAATATTTCTTTTTGTGTTTTAAATATTAAGTATAAATGATGCATCTGTTAAATTAACTTTAATCTCTCTTTCTAGGCTTGTCTCCCACTCTTGCCATCATAACCTCTCCCACTCTTGCCATCACAACCTCTCCCACTCTTGCCATCACAACCTCTCCCACTCTTGCCATCATAACCTCTCCCACTCTTGCCATCATAACCTCTCCCACTCTTGCCATCACAACCTCTCCCACTCTTGCCATCATAACCTCTCCCACTCTTGCCATCACAACCTCTCCCACTCTTGCCATCATAACCTCTCCCACTCTTGCCATCATAACCTCTCCCACTCTTGCCATCACAACCTCTCCCACTCTTGCCATCATAACCTCTCCCACTCTTGCCATCACAACCTCTCCCACTCTTGCCATCACAACCTCTCCCACTCTTGCCATCACAACCTCTCTCACTCTTGCCATCATAACCTCTCCCACTCTTGCCATCACAACCTCTCCCACTCTTGCCATCACAACCTCTCCCACTCTTGCCATCACAACCTCTCTCACTCTTGCCATCATAACCTCTCCCACTCTTGCCATCACAACCTCTCCCACTCTTGCCATCACAACCTCTCCCACTCTTGCCATCACAACCTCTCTCACTCTTGCCATCACAACCTCTCCCACTCTTGCCATCACAACCTCTCCCACTCTTGCCATCACAACCTCTCTCACTCTTGCCATCACAACCTCTCCCACTCTTGCCATCACAACCTTTCCCACTCTTGCCATCACAACCTCTCCCACTCTTACCATCACAACCTCTCCCACTCTTGCCATCACAACCTCTCTCACTCTTACCATCACAACCTCTCTCACTCTTGCCATCACAACCTCTCCCACTCTTGCCATCACAACCTCTCTCACTCTTGCCATCATAACCTCTCCCACTCTTGCCATCACGACCTCTCTTACTCTTGCCATCATAACCTCTCCCACTCTTGCCATCACAACCTCTCTCACTCTTGCAATCATAACCTCTCCCACTCTTGCCATCACAACCTCTCCCACTCTTGCCATCACAGCCTCTCCCACTCCTGCCATCACAACCTCTCCCACTCTTGCCATCAAAACCACTCTCACTCTTGCCATCACAACCTCTCCCATTCTTGCCATCACAGCCTCTCTCACTCTTGCCATCATAACCTCTCCCACTCTTGCCATCACAACCTCTCTCACTCTTGCCATCATAACCTCTCCCACTCTTGCCATCACAACCTCTCTCACTCTTGCAATCATAACCTCTTTCACTCTTGCCATCACAACCTCTCCCACTCTTGCCATCACAGCCTCTCCCACTCTTGCCATCACAACCTCTCCCACTCTTGCCATCACAACCTCTCTCACTCTTGCCATCACAACGTCTCCCACTCATGCCATCACAACCTCTCCCATTCTTGCCATCACAACCTCTCCCACTCTTGCCATCACAACCTCTCCCACTCTTGCCATCACAACCTTTCCCACTCTTGCCATCACAACCTTTCCCACTCTTGCCATCACAACCTCTCCGACTCTTGCCATCACAACCTCTCCGACTCTTGCCATCACAACCTCTCCCACTCTTGCCATCACAACCTCTCCCACTCTTGCCATCACAACCTCTCCCACTCTTGCCATCATAACCTCTCCCATTCTTGCCATCACAACCTCTCCCATTCTTGCCATCACAACCTCTCCCACTCTTGCCATCACAACCTCTCCCACTCTTGCCATCACAACCTCTCCCACTCTTGCCATCACAACCTCTCTCACTCTTGCCATCACAATCTCTGCCATTTTTGCCATCACAACTCTTCCATTCTTGCCATCACAACTCTGCCATTCTTGTCATCACAATCTCTGCCATTCTTGCCATCACAACTCTGCCATTCTTGTCATCACAATCTCTGCCATTCTTGTCATCACAATCTCTGCCATTCTTGACATCACAACTCTGCCATTCTTGCCATCACAACTCTGTCATTCTTGTCATCACAATCTCTGCCATTCTTGCCATCACAATCTCTGCCATTCTTGCCATCACAATCTCTGCCATTCTTGTCATCACAATCTCTGCCATTCTTGCCATCACAACTCTGCCATTCTTGTCATCACAATCTCTGCCATTCTTGCCATCACAATCTCTGCCGTTCTTGCCATCACAACTCTGCCATCACGATCACTGCCATTCTTGTCATCACACTCTCTGCCATTCTTGCCATCACAATCTCTGCCATTCTTGCCATCACAATCTCTGCCATTCTTGTCATCACAACCTCTGCCATTCTTGTCATCAAAACCTCTACCATTCTTGTCATCACAACCTCTACCATTCTTGTCATCAAAACCTCTACCATTCTTGTCATCACAACCTCTGCCATTCTTGTCATCAAAACCTCTACCATTCTTGTCATCACAACCTCTGCCATTCTTGTCATCACAACCTCTACCATTCTTGTCATCACAACCTCTACCATTCTTGTCATCACAACCTCTACCATTCTTGTCATCAAAACCTCTACCATTCTTGTCATCACAACCTCTGCCCTTGTCATCAAAACTTCTACCATTCTTTTCATCACAACCTCTACCATTCTTGTCATCACAACCTCTACCATTCTTGTCATCACAACCTCTACCATTCTTGTCATCACAACCTCTGCTATTCTTGTCATCACAACCTCTGCCATTCTTGTCATCACAACCTCTACCATTCTTGCCATCACAACCTCTGCTATTCTTTCGAACTTCTAACACTAGCCTTCACCTCTACTCATGCATACCCCAACACCTTATTCACAATCGTGGTTAACCCCAACTCCCATTCCTACCTTAACCCTATCCATCCCCCACAGGAACACTCACACTTAGTAACCCCAAGACTGATCCCAGGCAGAAACTGTGCAACCCACCAAGTGAGAGACAGGGGCTGATTAATTCACATTTAGTATACGGGTTGGTGAACCTAATTAGTACTTAAACTCTAGTATACATAACAGACTGAAAATATATTTGTACAGCAGTCTTAAATCAACAAAGGTACATGCAAGTTTCACTTCTTGTTTTACCAAATCCCTAGACTTGTGAATGGAAGTAAAATGCTCGTTTAAAAGCGCGAGATGATTTGCCTACTACTGACCCTGCTTTGATAACAGAGGTAAGCATGTCTCACAGCCGGCAAGACTTGACTTGATATTCCTTCTAAACAAATCAAATACAGGTGAAATTAACCATGGAATACCACTAAGTGAAAGTGATTACACAGTGCTGGACTTTGATTTTCTAGCGGCAATGAAACTGATAATAAAAAGGGAAGGAGAAAAAGCTAAATAGACTACAGAAGAGGAGGCCATGAAGGTCTACCTACCTGGAGGGTATTCCGGGGATCAATGCCTCCGCGGCCGGTCCACGACCAGGGTATGAGAAATATTACGAGAGAACTTCACTAGGAGGAGGAACTAGAAGGTACGACAGCTCACAAGATAAGGGAAGACTAGTTAAAATGCTGTATGCTCAAAGAAAGATTTAACCAAACATGAGAAGACAAACAAAATATGGAGAAAGCCAATGATTTAAGCAGGGCTACAGGAAGGCCAAAGATACGAGTAAAGTGTGGAAGTAACAAATGGAAGAGGAAAACAAGTAAGATAAGCCAATAACGACTATAAACATACAGAAAGGCAAACTGGGAGACAATGAGAAAATCATACATCAGAGAAGGCTGTTATTCAAAGAATACGGAGCGTAGAAATTAGAGGACGGTGTGGGATTACTAAGGATAATGTTTTAAGGACAGAGGAGAATATGTTGAGGTAGTTTGGCGATTTAGAGGATACGGCACAACAGACTGACCAAGAGAGTTTTTAAATCCGGGTGGAAGGGTAGAGGACGTTGCAGGAAGGGTTAAAAGGAGGACATGACGAAGGATTTGCGTGCTAGGGGAATGAGCATCCTACAGGTGTGTACGAGCATGTTAAATCGCGGCAAGTGGAAACAAATGGTTTCAAGGATTGAACGTGCTGTTGGAGTGTGAGCAAGATAAAATTTATGATGTGATGTAGGTCAACTGTGCATGTGAGGTTGACCCAACTAACCAGAGTAAATTGTCACAGCCCTTGCCTTGGCAGAGAGGTGTTAGAAATGTGGAAGACTCCTGGCTCTAGACGTCTCAGGTCTTTTGTTCTTTACGGCGACAGTAAGGAATGGTTAGAAATCCTGGCAAAATCTACCATTGGTGTAAAAACACGTGGAGGGTGACCCCAAAACCTGGGGTTAAGGGGGGGGGGATGCAGGCAGGACGATATAAGCTCTAGGAAACAGCTAGAAAGAGGATATTCTGGCGGAGCTCTGGCCTGTGTGCAGAGCTCTGAGCAAGAGATTGGGGCAGAGCTGCTGCCTTTGTGCAGACCTCTGGAAGAAGGCTGCTGGAGAGTCTCTGGAGGAAACTCTGTTGGAGACACTAGGCAGAGTACTGGCTTGAAGCAGTGCTCGGGCTGTGTAGGTCTTAGAATCTGAGGTTGGAGTCTGAGTTCCTGAGGTGAACTGTCCCTGCTGCACTTATATTGTAAGTTATATTCAGTTTTGTCAGTTAATTGTAACTTTTGTCTCACTGCTTATGTATGCCATCCCCATTTATTTAAACCCAATAGTGTTCTTCTGTTCCCAAATATATTATTGTACAAGGACTTATGAATAAACTGTGTTTGAATACAATAGTAATATTCAGTGTCCCCGTTATTTATTTCTTTAATTTATTATTTTATTTCAAGTACTGAGGGTGAGTAGTGTAGAGTTAATGAGAGGTGATTGTGGAGTCACCAGTGACCTCACATTACCTCCGCTCCTGTCACTCGACTCACCTCTCCTCCTACTCATCCCTTTACTCTCTTATTCCCCAATTATACTTTCGCTCCTTACCCCCCTATATGACAATGAAAGGACTCACGTAAACTATGAAGTACAGTGTTTGCACCCTGAAAGAGGGGTGAGGATGTTGCATTTTAGAGGCTTGTT
Organism: Cherax quadricarinatus; assembly: GCF_038502225.1. Lineage (NCBI taxonomy): Eukaryota > Metazoa > Arthropoda > Malacostraca > Decapoda > Parastacidae > Cherax > Cherax quadricarinatus. The sequence continues at coordinate 20,986,847 of NC_091313.1, forward strand.
TAACTGTGATGTCTACGCAGCTCTGACAAGAGAGTGACTGAATGGTGACTATCTTGCTAAGAGATGGTCAATTTCTTAAAAAAGAAATGTACATAAATACCTACCAGAGAACTTACGCCTTTAATGTGTTGATACATAAAAAAAATACATTACATTGTGGAATATAGTAACCCATATGTTTTGCTTGCCAATCTATTTCACAGCCTCAGCTACCTACTTAGGTGACTGGCCCTGACACGTCTTATTTAGTTACTACTGTCCTGACACGTCTTAGGGAATCAGCTGGCTCTGGTCCTGACGTCTGTCAACGTTGATACCCTATCATTACCTGGCCCAACCTTTAAGCCAGCAGTTATACCCTGCCTCTGCCTCTACGAAGACGCACCTTGAAGGATAAAACACATTTTTAGTAATATATCACCACGAGAGAACGATGAGATGCTTACTGGTCCGTTGGTACACACAGCCACCATCTTGTTAGTGTTACTGAAGGTGTAGTTAGTGGTGGCGCTGGTGTGAGAGGCAGACACATTGGCAGTATAGGCAGGAAGCGCCAACAGCCGAGTTGCAGAAAGATCTTCATTTTGGTTGGCCACAGTAACAGCCATAACTGAACACTATCACCACGTTTACGTTCAATGTTGATCACCTGACAAAAAACTTTGCGTAGGATAACACGCTGGTCCTTGGGTCAGTGTGCCCCTGGAGGATGCAAGGTCACTGTGAAGCATGAGTTTACACAGCAGCACCGTAAGCTGACACTCTTGAAAGAAGCCTAGCATGACAACACTCTAATAATGTTGTTTCATCCAGGCAATTCTTCAAGTCACTACAGGAGGCAAGTCAGACTGGGATGCGAGTCACTGCACGGGGAGTCCTCTCAATGGCACGTTATAACTCGGTACCTCACCCCTCACTTGTCTTGCCTGTTGATCAGGTAACTTATTAATTACTCGAAAGCTGCTTTCGCAATGTAGTTGACACGCTATGACAACTAAAGAGCAGCGGAATGAGAGAGGTAAGGGTGTCAGCAGCAGGGCAGCTACAGAGGGAGTGAGGTGCCGCAGGGTACACTTCTCACGTCTCCTCCTCCATTCAAAACGCTCACTCAAGCCACTTAATCTGACCGGTAAGTCAGCTGGCTCTGCCCTAGCCTGCGTCGTAGGGCCACCTACGATAACCACTGAACGGGTCATCGTATGATATGCACAAGTCAGATGATTTTTTACCTGATGAATGAAACAATCAAAACTTATTTGCTGCATCAACCTTTTCATCTATACCCTGCTGCTGGTGCTTCTGCTGGTGCTGGTGCTTCTGCTAATGCTGCTACTGCTAATGCTGCTACTTCTTCTGCTAACATTCTTATTGCTGGGTCAGCTGGTATTGTTATTGCTGCTTCTACTAATATTATTGCTGCTTCTAATAATATTCCTATTACTGCCTCTGCTGATACTATTATTACTGCTGCTGACATTGCTGCTACTTCTACTGCTATTCGTTCGTTCAGAATAGCATCTAAATCTTCTAGAAAGTAAACAAGTCAGAGGAACGAGTAGGACTCTATGAAAGAGACTTATTTTGCAGTAAAGAACTCTTGAAGTCATCAGATCAAACGGTATAAGTACTCGCACTAGGCATTAAGTGCAGCATCTGATAATCATGCTAGTATATAAACTACCGTCAACAACGGCAGAGGAATTCACATGGGAGATAATAATAAAAGATAAAAAGCTGCCTTGAGAGCCTTGAAAATCCTACACCAAAAATTTTCCTTCTTGAAGATCTCAACCTTCTAAAGGTTATATGGAAGATGGTAAGACAACAACATTGTAGCAAAAACAGTACCTGGAAACACGTTAGCTCATCAGATATATACCACAGACCTATACAACATATAACACAAACCTAGAAATGGAAATGCGCTAGACTTGATCTTCACGAACAATGGGGAACTAATCCGAGACATGATCTCAAATATAATATACTCCAACCAGAACCTCAGAGAAGAACAGAAAAGGAAAAATACATACGTAGAAAGCCAAAAGCACAGTCAACGCGAAGGAATGTTCAGTAAATTTAACTGGAAAATAACATTATGTTCAATGGTGTCAAATTCCACCTGCTCGGACGTGGCAAGAATGAAAAACTGAAAAGGAGCACTGGGTACAAAACATCTCATAGAATGAAAGGAATATGTAAAAGACATGGATATAATGATGTCACATGACCTACAATTTAAGGAATACACTATGGCAAGTTCTGTGAAGACCAGAAAAATGACAGGGTGGATAATGAAAACTTTCAGAACAAGAGAAGTAATGCCAGTGGTGACACTATTCAAATCAGTTGTGCTCTTTTGTGTAAAATATCTGATATCACTCCGTTCAAGGAAAGTGATTACCATATATCGTTTTACTGCCCGCATAAACTCAATGAAGCATTTAGCCTACTAGGAACGCGTCAACGTACTTGGAATGCACACTGTGCTAAGAAGACAATATATACATGGCCGTTACATAAGGGCCTAATCCCAAATTTACACGCTGCCATAACAGGGTCCTGGAAAGAGAGATGTGGGAGGCAGTGCAAAACAGAGCCAGTGAAAAGCTGAGGCGCTATAGTTACAATGAGAGAATATAGATTAATGGTTCAGAGAACCGACAGGACGATGAATTAAGACACTTACGCAACACCTGGGTATCTTTATTGTAGAAACGTTTTAGTCCGGAGTCGACTGTTCACGTCGCTTCCAGGCTGAGGGACTGATTACCTCAAACTCCTGATCTTCAACCATTCTTTTCTGTATTGGACTGAGGAAGCCACTGGTTGGCGAAACGTTTCTACAATAAAGATACCTAAGTGTTGCGCAAGCGTCTAAGTCATCTAAACACTGTATCACCGTAAATGTTCTAAGACTATTATTCATCTTGCTACCAGCAGATATCAGAAACACTGCCTAGGTAGTGGTCCCGTTTTATTTTGAAAACTGGACCACTACCTATGCAAAGTGTCAGATCAACCAGGCTGTGGTGGCTTTGTAGGCCAGCAGGCAATCAACAGAGAGCCTGGCTCCAGACCAGACTGTGAGTGGGAAAACAGGTATATTAGACGTATATGATATTGGTTTTGTAGTTGTTGCTATTATTACTCCTTCTTAAGCTGATGCTAGTACTTGTTTTGCTACTGCTGGTATTATTTCTTCCTCTGCTATTATTGCTGCTGAGCCTGATGCTATTATTGCTACATTTGCTGCTACTACACCTCTGTTTCTACTACTTCTGCTGTGTCTGCCGCTACTTACACTTTTGTTCCTGTTGTTGCTATTTGCACTTCTGCTGTTTCTGCAGCTATTATTGCTTCTGCTTCAGCTATTACCTCTACCATTTATTCTTGTGTCTGTTCCACCACTTGTGTATCCTCTACCTGCTACAATCAAGCAACTGGGTGAAATTCATCCGGAGTTGAGCGGTGTTGCAACAACATCCTTAATGTTAGAGTGACGACACAATTTGTTGCAAAAACTGCATATTGTTGCAGTGGAATTACAAATTACACTGCAGAACTGCGTATGATAATGAATATTATTTAAATTCCCTTATTTCTTTAGCGTAGCTAAAGAAGGATTTAATATACTTTATTATTATTATTATTATTATTATTAGTATTATTATTATTACTACCATATGATAATTACACAGGGTTAACACCCAGAGTGTGCTGCTACCTCCATGCTATATGACAGTTACACAGTGGGAACACCCAGTGCATTGCTGCCCTATTCTGTATAACAATTAAAGAGTGGGAACTCCTACAGTGTGCTGCTACCGTTTCCTATATGGCAGTTACACAGAGGGAACCACAGGCAGGTATATATTCCTTGGCACATTCCAGCACACTCAACTCTACGAAGGCAAGGCTTGCCTTCTTGTTAATTTCTCGATAGAAAATCTCCAGACGCGTGTATTCTTCATATGAAAAGACCCGCCCACTCTGTTATGTTGGCAGAGAGTTGACCTACAGCTTCTTGGACCTTGTGATCGCTGTCTGGTGTGGCTACTCTGCGACTTTGCTAAGGCATCCTACGCCTATGGCGCCTGTGGCGTTAGACTACTACCCGTCTTCCTAACGTAGTTCAATTCTCCTAAAATGTCATCGAGGTGATTAAAAGCAAGAAGGTGATTATAAAGACCATGCCTAAACCAGTATGCCCTGACCCGGAGCCTAGGGCATGTTATTAAGGGGTGGACCACAGTCAACAGCATGTATGAAGGTGTACAGAAGATAAGGCTAGTGTCCATGGTAGAGGTCAGTGTGCCTCTTCATCTATGTGGGGGAGGATGTTCACATAGCGAGGAGAGTGAGGCAGGGTGAGGGGAGACGAAGCAAGGTAAAGGGAGGCAAGGTAGGGTGAGGGGAGCGAGGCAAAAGTCGTGTTGAGGCGTACGGGAAGAGGATTATGAGTGGGTTGACCACTACCACTCTAGCTCGTGGCATCACCATCACCCCTCTACTCTCCACACCTGAAACAACTCACCACTGCCACACCTGCAATCCACCTAAATATTGGAAAGCGTTCAACACGCCCACACCTGTACCACAGCTGCATCACACCCGCCTGCAGAAGTATCCCACAGCTACAACAGAGGTCTGTGTAACGCAGGGGGTAGCAACTCAAATATTAAGTTGCGGTGTATTGAACAAGATAATCCTGTCTGAGAGCAGCCTCTCAGGGCCGGGATGAGGCACGCGCCCAACACCAGTAATACACGCCATTACCTGCCACCCACGCCATCCCTGCCTACCATCCAGGCTAGCCTCCTCTTGGGAAATGATACTGCCGTCCACCACGATCCCAACACCACCTACCCACAACCCAACACCAACACCACCACCACCCTAACACCACCATCACTCAACACTGATTATTCCAGGTCCTTCTTTTGGGAAGTCTCCAGGGACTTTTGTCTAAAAGAGGGGCCTGGAATAAGCTTACATTATATAAAACATATATTAAATATAGGGGGTGGTAGGAGAAAATTCTCAAAGAGCAAGTTTATTCTTTTCTCTGAGGATGAGGGTCCCCAGGACAGTTCTAGAGGTGGTACCTCCCTATATTTTGTTGAATATATATATATATATATATATATATATATATATATATATATATATATATATATATATATATATATATATATATATATATATATATATATATATATATGGGGTGGTAGGGGAAGTGGAATATTCAAACGGCTTCAGGAAGAAATCCAAATATTCTTCCTTGAAGCCTTTTTATCCACTTCTTCGAGGCTGTGGGTCCCACAATTTACACCAGAGGTGGACCCCAATATATATATATATATATATATATATATATATATATATATATATATATATATATATATATATATATATATATTAAATTAGCCGAGACTATATGTTGTTCCTTGCATAATATATACTCAGTGGCCACTTTATTAAGTACACCTGCTCGTTAATGCAAATATCTACTCGGCCAATTATGTGGCAGCACCTCAATAAATAAAAGCAGGCAGACATGGTCAAGGGGTTCAGCTGTTGTTTAGAATGGTCAGAAAGGTGAAGAAAAGTGATATAAATGACTATGACAATGGAATGATTGCTGGTGCAAGACGGGGTGATCTGAGTGTCTCAGAAACTGCTGATCTCCTGGGATTGTCAAGCTTCTTCCTCATCTTTGCGACGATTTCCTGTCTATATGAAATTTGTCGAGTGACTTCAGTTTCGTTGAATATTCTAACACCTACTGACTACATAAACAAAAGAATTTAAAACAAGCTGAGCAACAGACAGAGGTCAAAAATTTAGAAAGCATCATGGAGAAAAGATGTAAAACTTACGAGAACGTAAGCTTGTTGTTGAAAACATTGGTATAACAATCTCACCGTCAGACAAAAAAGTCGAGAGGTTAGGAATAGGGTCGAAGACGAAACAAAGAACAAGACTAACGGAAATAAGTTCAGAAAATCAAACAAATACTAAACTTTAATGTTCTTCAGGACTGTCCTACTGTAAACCTGACAAGGTGATATAAGGCAGTAAGAGAAGCGGAGTTAAATCTCAGTGTTTTGTGAAATATCTTCTAATGAATGGCTATCATGTAAAAAAAAGAAAGGCTGGAAATGTGTGTAGTAAACATAACGTAGATGTGTCCGAGTATCTACTAGAAGAATTGCCCCATTTAAAAAGTATTCACTGAGCAACTCTGGAAAAGGATTAGCATTGGTTTGGATCACATAACAGTTTATATTTCCCAATGTATGCACTACGTCTGTAAAGGCAGAACATTCCTTCAGTGCTCTGAAAAGAGTAATGTGCTGAGATCAAGTGTGTGTCAGAATCGACTAAACAGTGCAAGTGTTTTGGCAAAGGAAACTCCTCTAGCAAGGAAAATGAATTCTAGTATCACTATAGATTTGTTTGCCAGTAGTTCAACTTAATTTTTATTGGTATAAAATATCTCATTAGCTTGTTGTTGACGTTTTACTGTGATGTTTGTATGTTGCAAATTTCAAGTATTTTGTCTCAATGTTTTGTTCATGTCACTGTTACATACACTCTCAACATTACTTGTTCATGTCACTGTTACATACACTCTCAACATTACTTGTTCATGTCACTGTTACATACACTCTCAACATTACTTGTTCATGTCACTGTTACATACACTCTCAACATTACTTGTTCATGTCACTGTTACATACACTCTCAACATTGTTCATGTCACTGTTACATACACTCTCAACATTGTTCATGTCACTGTTACATACACTCTCAACATTGTTCATGTCACTGTTACATACACTCTCAACATTGTTCATGTCACTGTTACATACACTCTCAACATTGTTCATGTCACTGCTACATACACTCTCAACATTGTTCATGTCACTGTTACATACACTCTCAACATTGTTCATGTCACTGTTACATACACTCTCAACATTGTTCATGTCGCTGTTACACTCTCAACATTGTTCATGTCGCTGTTACATACACTCTCAACATTGTTCATGTCACTGTTACATACACTCTCAACATTGTTCATGTCACTGTTACATACACTCTCAACATTGTTCATGTCACTGCTACATACACTCTCAACATTGTTCATGTCACTGTTACACTCTCAACATTGTTCATGTCGCTGTTACATACACTCTCAACATTGTTCATGTCGCTGTTACACTCTCAACATTGTTCATGTCGCTGTTACATACACTCTCAACATTGTTCATGTCACTGTTACATACACTCTCAACATTGTTCATGTCACTGTTACATACACTCTCAACATTGTTCATGTCACTGCTACATACACTCTCAACATTGTTCATGTCACTGTTACACTCTCAACATTGTTCATGTCGCTGTTACATACACTCTCAACATTGTTCATGTCGCTGTTACACTCTCAACATTGTTCATGTCGCTGTTACATACACTCTCAACATTGTTCATGTCACTGTTACATACACTCTCAACATTGTTCATGTCACTGTTACATACACTCTCAACATTGTTCATGTCACTGCTACATACACTCTCAACATTGTTCATGTCACTGTTACACTCTCAACATTGTTCATGTCGCTGTTACATACACTCTCAACATTGTTCATGTCGCTGTTACACTCTCAACATTGTTCATGTCGCTGTTACATACACTCTCAACATTGTTCATGTCACTGTTACATACACTCTCAACGTTGTTCATGTCACTGTTACATACACTCTCAACATTGTTCATGTCACTGTTACATACACTCTCAACATTGTTCATGTCACTGTTACATACACTCTCAACATTGTTCATGTCACTGTTACATACACTCTCAACATTGTTCATGTCGCTGTTGCACTCAACATTACTTGTTCATGTCACTGTTACATACACTCTCAACATTGTTCATGTCACTGTTACATACACTCTCAACATTGTTCATGTCACTGTTACATACACTCTCAACATTGTTCATGTCGCTGTTACATACACTCTCAACATTGTTCATGTCGCTGTTACATACACTCTCAACATTGTTCATGTCACTGTTACATACACTCTCAACATTGTTCATGTCGCTGTTACATACACTCTCAACATTGTTCATGTCGCTGTTACATACACTCTCAACATTGTTCATGTCACTGTTACATACACTCTCAACATTGTTCATGTCACTGTTACATACACTCTCAACATTGTTCATGTCGCTGTTACATACACTCTCAACATTGTTCATGTCGCTGTTACATACACTCTCAACATTGTTCATGTCACTGTTACATACACTCTCAACATTGTTCATGTCACTGTTACATACACTCTCAACATTGTTCATGTCACTGTTACATACACTCTCAACATTGTTCATGTCACTGTTACATACACTCTCAACATTGTTCATGTCGCTGTTACATACACTCTCAACATTGTTCATGTCACTGTTACATACACTCTCAACATTGTTCATGTCACTGTTACATACACTCTCAACATTGTTCATGTCGCTGTTACATACACTCTGAACATTGTTCATGTCACTGTTACATACACTCTCAACATTGTTCATGTCACTGTTACATACACTCTCAACATTGTTCATGTCACTGTTACATACACTCTCAACATTGTTCATGTCGCTGTTACATACACTCAACATTACTTGTTCATGTTGCTTTTACTGCAAGGACTTTTTTTTTTCATTAGCTAGAGGAAGACGGGACCCAACTATGTGCCTAGTTCCTGAGCCTGGATTGACTTGCTACGCCCCTTGCTACAACCAACAACACTGTAACTACCACCAGGGTCACTCTCACACACTGTAACTACAACCAGGTTCACTCTCACATACTGTAACTACCACCAGGTTCACTCTCACTGTAACTACCACCAGCGTCACTCTCACACACTGTAACTACCAGGGTCACTCATATACTGTAACCACCACCAGGGTCACTTACACACCGTAGCCACCATCAGGATGACTCACACACTGTAGCCACCACCAGGGTCACCCACACACCGTAACCACCAGGGTCACTCTCACACCGTAACCACCACCAGGGTCACTCTCACACCGTAACCACCACCAGGGTCATTCTCACACCGTAACCACCACCAGGGTCATTCTCACACACTGTAACCACTACCAGGGTCACTCATATACAGTAACCACCACCAGGGTCACCCACACACCGTAACCACCACCAGGGTCACTCTCACACCGTAACCACCACCAGGGTCATTCTCACACACTGTAACCACTACCAGGGTCACTCTCACACACTGCAACCACCACCAGGGTCACTCTCACACACTGTAACCACCACCAGGGTCACTCACACTGTAACCACAACCAGGGTTACTCTTTCACACCATAACCACCACCTGGATCACTTTCGCACACTGTAACCACCACCACCAGGATCACTCACACTGTAACCACCACCACCACGATCACTCACACTGTAACCACCACCACCAGCATCACTCACACTGTAACCACCAATACCAGGCTCACTCACACTGTAACCACCACCACCAGGCTCACTCACACTATAACCACCACCACGAGGATCACTCACACTGTAACCACCACCACGAGGATCACTCACACTGTAACCACCACCACCAGGCTCACTCACACTGTAACCACCACCACCAGGCTCACTCACACTGTAACCACCACCACCAGGCTCACTCACACTGTAACCACCACCACCAGGATCACTCACACTGTAACCACCACCAGCAGGATCACTCACACTGTAACCACCAGCACCAGGCTCACTCACACTGTAACCACCACCATCAGGATCACTCACACTGTAACCACCACCACCAGGATCACGCACACTGTAACCACCACCACCAGGATCACTCACACTGTAACCACCACCACCAGGCTCACTCACACTGTAACCACCACCACGAGGATCACTCACACTGTAATCACCACCACCAGGTTCACTCACACTGTAACCACCACCACCAGGTTCACTCACACTGTAACCACCACCACCACCAGGTTCACTCACACTGTAACCACCACCACAAGGATCACTCACACTGTAACCACCACCACCAGGTTCACTCACACTGTAACCACCACCACCACCAGGTTCACTCACACTGTAACCACCACCACAAGGATCACTCACACTGTAACCACCACCACAAGGATCACTCACACTGTAACCACCACCACGAGGATCACTCACACTGTAATCACCACCACCAGGTTCACTCACACTGTAACCACCACCACAAGGATCACTCACACTGTAACCACCACCACGAGGATCACTCACACTGTAATCACCACCACCAGGTTCACTCACACTGTAACCACCACCACAAGGATCACTCACACTGTAACCACCACCACGAGGATCACTCACACTGTAATCACCACCACCAGGTTCACTCACTCTGTAACCACCACCACCAGGATCACTCACACTGTAACCACCACCACCAGGATCACTCACACTGTAACCACCACCACCAGGATCACTCACACTGTAACCACCACCACAAGGATCACTCACACTGTAACCACCACCACCAGGTTCACTCACACTGTAACCACCACCACCAGGTTCACTCACACTGTAACCACCACCACAAGGTTCACTCACACTGTAACCACCACCACCAGGTTCACTCACACTGTAACCACCACCACCACCAGGTTCACTCACACTGTAACCACATACTAGCATAAAGTCAAAATGTGGAGGACCCTCTTGTACAATTTGCTTAAACTAGATATAATTACTTAGTCTGACAGAGACAAATAATTAGTGTACATTAGACTGTCTGAGAAACACTGATAACTGGACAAGTTAGGTCTCTATACCGAGGTTATCTGTTACACTGATAACTGAACAAGTTAGGTCTCTATACCGAGGTTATCTGTTACACTGATAACTGAACAAGTTAGGTCTCTATACCGAGGTTATCTGTTACACTGATAACTGAACAAGTTAGGTCTCTATACCGAGGTTATCTGTTACACTGATAACTGAACAAGTTAGGTCTCTATACCGAGGTTATCTGTTACACTGATAACTGAACAAGTTAGGTCTCTATACCGAGGTTATCTGTTACACTGATAACTGAACAAGTTAGGTCTCTATACCGAGGTTATCTGTTACACTGATAACTGAACAAGTTAGGTCTCTATACCGAGGTTATCTGCTACATTTACAAACTACAGTCTAGTCATCTATAATTATGTCTTATGAATTGAGGTTAGGACTGTATAAGAGAAGGCTAGAACCACTAGTTACGTGTGTGCCTCCACCACTACTACTACTATTTCCTGGGTGTCTGTGGTCAACCTGATTTTCGTAGATAGTGAACAAAAGTCAGACTATCAGTAGTCATAGCCTGTCCCCTGTGTATGTGTGTGTGTACGTGTGTGTATGTGTGTGTGTGTGTGTGTGTGTGTGTGTGTGTGTGTGTGTGTGTGTGTGTGTGTGTGTGTGTGTGTGTGTACTCACCTAGTTGAGGTTGCGGGGGTCGAGTCCGAGCTCCCGGCCCCGCCTCTTCACTGATCGCTACTAGGTCACTCTCCCTGAGCCGTGAGCTTTATCATACCTCTGCTTAAAGCTATGTATGGATCCTGCCTCCACTACATCGCTTCCCAAACTATTCCACTTACTGACTACTCTGTGGCTGAAGAAATACTTCCTAACATCCCTGTGATTCATCTGTGTCTTCAGCTTCCAACTGTGTCCCCTTGTTACTGTGTCCAATCTCTGGAACATCCTGTCTTTGTCCACCTTGTCAATTCCTCTTAGTATTTTGTATGTCGTTATCATGTCCCCCCTATCTCTCCTGTCCTCCAGTGTCGTCAGGTTGATTTCCCTTAACCTCTCCTCGTAGGACATACCTCTTAGCTCTGGGACTAGTCTTGTTGCAAACCTTTGCACTTTCTCTAGTTTCTTCACGTGCTTGGCTAGGTGTGGGTTCCAAACTGGTGCCGCATACTCCAATATGGGCCTAACATACACGGTGTACAGGGTCCTGAATGATTCCTTATTAAGATGTCGGAATGCTGTTCTGAGGTTTGCTAGGCGCCCATATGCTGCAGCAGTTATTTGGTTGATGTGCGCTTCAGGAGATGTGCCTGGTGTTATACTCACCCCAAGATCTTTTTCCTTGAGTGAGGTTTGTAGTCTCTGACCCCCTAGACTGTACTCCGTCTGCGGCCTTCTTTGCCCTTCCCCAATCTTCATGACTTTGCACTTGGTGGGATTGAACTCCAGGAGCCAATTGCTGGACCAGGTCTGCAGCCTGTCCAGATCCCTTTGTAGTTCTGCCTGGTCTTCGATCGAGTGAATTCTTCTCATCAACTTCACGTCATCTGCAAACAGGGACACCTCAGAGTCTATTCCTTCCGTCATGTCGTTCACAAATACCAGAAACAGCACTGGTCCTAGGACTGACCCCTGCGGGACCCCGCTGGTCACAGGTGCCCACTCTGACACCTCGCCACGTACCATGACTCGCTGCTGTCTTCCTGACAAGTATTCCCTGATCCATTGTAGTGCCTTCCCTGTTATCCCTGCTTGGTCCTCCAGTTTTTGCACCAATCTCTTGTGTGGAACTGTGTCAAACGCCTTCTTGCAGTCCAAGAAAATGCAATCCACCCACCCCTCTCTCTCTTGTCTTACTGCTGTCACCATGTCATAGAACTCCAGTAGGTTTGTGACACAGGATTTCCCGTCCCTGAAACCATGTTGGCTGCTGTTGATGAGATCATTCCTTTCTAGGTGTGTGTGTGTGTGTGAATTAATAATATTTAAAACAGCAGGACTAGTTTTCACCTTCCTCTATCAAAGGTGGACCATTTATATATATATATATATATATATATATATATATATATATATATATATATATATATATATATATATATATATATATATATATATACTATATATATATATTATTGCTACAACTTCAGAGGACAAATTATTAGTGTCCTTACGACTCAACAACTTTTTTTTATACACATTAAAGTTACGTCTTTTTCCTCGGAATTTCATTCTGTTACTGAATGACGTAAGTGTGCGTGTTTGAATACAATTTATTTAGAATTGTTTAGGCTTGAATGAATTGTCAGGGTCTTCGCTTGCAAACGTAGGAGGAGGAGGCGCAGAGAAAGAGAGAGTGAGAGAGAGAGAGAGAGAGAGAGAGAGAGAGAGAGAGAGAGAGAGAGAGAGAGAGAGAGAGAGAGAGAGAGAGAGAGAGAGACCCATCTCCATGCTATGAGTGACACTGACATTGAACACTAGACACTGGTGGGTAGGTATACCAACACAAGGATTGGCACACTCATTATCCTCCCGCAGTTTACACCCTCACACCTCTCTCCAACACTCATACCCTATACACCAAAATACCTCTCAATACCACCTCCACCAACAAGAACATTACTTAAAACTCCAGTATAACCACAAGGAGAGATTTTAATCATCAGGAAAAAAACACACGTTCAAGACCAGGGTGTTAAGTGCATAGTGACGCGTTCAGTGGAGTTTTGTTCACGTGGCAGAAACCTTCAGCTGGCTTACAGGCCCACTCCGTTATAATAAATGTGTAACATCATTGAAATAAATAAAATGATCGCCTTTCACAACATTTTCACTTGAATAATAATAATAATAATAATATTATTATTATTATTATTATTATTATTATTATTATTATTATTAACAATAATAATGCTGCTGCTGCCGCCCAGATTTCATAAATTAACTTAATTATTTCTAAAAAACACATAACTGCTTGATTCGTCAGAGTTTTCCTGTCACTGGCCGTATATCCACATATCTAGCAAGCGCCGGTGACTCCACTCATCCTGGTTAGCTGGCTGGCGTCTAGACCAGTCGTCAGGACCACCTTCGTATTACTAATTCTTATCCTTCTGCTGTGAAAAAGTAGAAGTGCCGTAGACTTCGATGATAAGATATGTTGTTTGATGTACTTACAGCACAATCACATATATGCCAGATGAGACATTAAAGTATTTTCCCCATATAGATTTTATTGCTGGTGTCTCCACTAAACTAAATTCCTTAGTGTTCTCAAGCGATTTCGGTAGTTTAAGAGTATTTCCTTAATGTGTGAGAGCACCACCAAGGAAAGTGGAAACTAAATAAGTTTCAAGATTCTGCATGAGGTACCTAATCAGCAGAGCTGTTATGACTGCAGGCTGTAGGTAGCAACAGCCTGGTTGTTGCTACAAGGAAAGCCTCGCCACTGGCTGACCTGCTGGAGTAAAACTTTCGTAACCGGTTAGAGGTATGTAAAGAATCTGTATATTTCTCGCTCTGTTATCTGGCCTGCCTTGAAAGGAGCTGTGAGGACAGCACAATAATCAAGAAGAGAGAGAACAAGAGCCTTGAAGAATACCATCAGCAGTGTTGCTGGCCTTGTTGAGAAGATTCTTATACTCTCTCTATCATTGTCCTGGCCGACCTTACCATTGATTAATGCCCCTACATTATGTCATCTAACATTTTTATTGATAGATGCTGTACGTGTTCCCTCCGCCCTGTGATCACACCTGCATGCGTCTGGTGCCTTGCTCCCCTCTGTCAGTTATTTTAGTGGCGAAGGAGTTGCAATTTATTTTTGTTCAATATTAAGTTATAATTTGCCAGCGGAACATTTGATTTGTATCCTACAGAGAGAGTGGCCGTGATCAGCGGACGGAGGATCGAGCCTTCACCACGCTTTGCACTGAATGACAAATACGAAATAAAATTATATAAGTAGCTGTCTCAAAACAAAGCTGATTCTGGCATCATCAGCCAGAGATAACAAGCACTGTGATGTGTTGCTACAAGCACTGTGATGTGTTGCTACAAGCACTGTGATGTGTTGCTACAAGCACTGTGATGTGTTGCTACAAGCACTGTGATGTGTTGCTACAGGCATTGTGATGTGTTGCTACAAGCACTGTGATGTGTTGCTACAAGCACTGTGATGTGTTGCTACAGGCATTGTGATGTGTTGCTACAAGCACTGTGATGTGTTGCTACAAGCACTGTGATGTGTTGCTACAAGCACTGTGATGTGTTGCTACAAGCATTGTGATGTGTTGCTACAAGCACTGTGATGTGTTGCTACAAGCACTGTGATGTGTTGCTACAAGCACTGTGATGTGTTGCTACAAGCACTGTGATGTGTTGCTACAAGCACTGTGATGTGTTGCTACAGGCATTGTGATGTGTTGCTACAAGCATTGTGATGTGTTGCTACAAGCATTGTGATGTGTTGCTACAAGCACTGTGATGTGTTGCTACAAGCACTGTGATGTGTTGCTACAAGCACTGTGATGTGTTGCTACAAGCACTGTGATGTGTTGCTACAAGGGTGAGGTGTTGCTACAAGGGTGAGGTGTTGCTACAAAGGTAAGGTGTTGCTACAAGGGTGATGCGTTGCTACAAGCACTGTGATGTGTTGCTACAAGCACTGTGATGTGTTGCTACAAGGGTGAGGTGTTGCTACAAGGGTGAGGTGTTGCTACAAAGGTGAGGTGTTGCTACAAGGGTGAGGTGTTGCTACAAGGGTGAGGTGTTGCTACAAAGGTGAGGTGTTGCTACAAGGGTGAGGTGTTGCTACAAGGGTGAGGTGTTGCTACAAGGGTGAGGTGTTGCTACAAGGGTGAGGTGTTGCTACAAGGGTGAGGTGTTGCTACAAGGGTGAGGTGTTGCTACAAGGGTGAGGTGTTGCTACAAGGGTGAGGTGTTGCTACAAGGGTGAGGTGTTGCTACAGGTGTTGCTACAAAGGTGAGGTGTTGCTACAAGGGTGAGGTGTTGCTACAAAGGTGAGGTGTTGCTACAAGGGTGAGGCGTTGCTACAAAGGTGAGGTGTTGCTACAAAGGTGAGGTGTTGCTACAAGGGTGAGGCGTTGCTACAAAGGTGAGGTGTTGCTACAAGGGTGAGGCGTTGCTACAAAGGTGAGGTGTTGCTACAAGGGTGAGGTGTTGCTACAAAGGTGAGGTGTCGTTATGCTACTGCTAGAGTGAGCTGTTGTGTTGCTACCAGAGTAGCAACACCTCAAACAATACTCAATACAATAC
This sequence comes from Cherax quadricarinatus, assembly GCF_038502225.1. Lineage (NCBI taxonomy): Eukaryota > Metazoa > Arthropoda > Malacostraca > Decapoda > Parastacidae > Cherax > Cherax quadricarinatus. The sequence continues at coordinate 21,002,997 of NC_091313.1, forward strand.
ATTAAGAGGCGGACTATTTCAGCCACAATCGCACAATACTTTGTACAAAACGTCACGGCGCCGAAATAAACACAATCACAAAATACTGAGTGCAAGACATTAGGGTGTTGTAGAAACCACAATCACACAATACTTACTGAGTGCAACACATCAGGGTGCTGTGGAAACAACAATCACACAATTCCACAATACTTAGCACAACACACTACCCAGATATTCATTCTTGATGTACACACACAAAAAAAAACTGGATGAAACTTACTGTCAGAGATGGAGACAAAGAACATTCCAATGTGTAAATGTAATGGGTGACGGTGATCGTTCACACTACACTGTTGTTACCAGTGATCGTTCACACTACACTGTTGTTACCAGTGATCGTTCACACTACACTGTTGTTACCAGTGATCGTTCACACTACACTGTTGTTACCAGTGATCGTTCACACTACACTGTTGTTACCAGTGATCGTTCATACTACACTGTTGTTACCAGTGATCGTTCACACTACACTGTTGTTACCAGTGATCGTTCACACTACACTGTTGTTACCAGTGATCGTTCACACTACACTGTTGTTACCAGTGATCGTTCATACTGTTGTTACCAGTGATCGTTCATACTACACTGTTGTTACCAGTGATCGTTCACACTACACTGTTGTTACCAGTGATCGTTCATACTACACTGTTGTTACCAGTGATCGTTCACACTACACTGTTGTTACCAGTGATCGTTCACACTACACTGTTGTTACCAGTGATCGTTCACACTACACTGTTGTTACCAGTGATCGTTCATACTACACTGTTGTTACCAGTGATAGTTCATACTACACTGTTGTTACCAGTGATCGTTCACACTACACTGTTGTTACCAGTGATCGTTCACACTACACTGTTGTTACCAGTGATCGTTCATACTACACTGTTGTTACCAGTGATAGTTCATACTACACTGTTGTTACCAGTGATAGTTCATACTACACTGTTGTTACCAGTGATCGTTCATACTACACTGTTGTTACCAGTGATAGTTCATACTACACTGTTGTTACCAGTGATAGTTCATACTACACTGTTGTTACCAGTGATCGTTCACACTACACTGTTGTTACCAGTGATCGTTCACACTACACTGTTGTTACCAGTGATAGTTCATACTACACTGTTGTTACCAGTGATAGTTCATACTACACTGTTGTTACCAGTGATCGTTCACACTACACTGTTGTTACCAGTGATCGTTCATACTACACTGTTGTTACCAGTGATCGTTCATACTACACTGTTGTTACCAGTGATAGTTCACACTACACTGTTGTTACCAGTGATAGTTCATACTACACTATTGTTACCAGTGATCGTTCACACTACACTGTTGTTACCAGTCATCGTTCATACTACACTGTTGTTACCAGTGATAGTTCACACTACACTGTTGTTACCAGTGATCGTTCATACTACACTGTTGTTACCAGTGATAGTTCACACTACACTGTTGTTACCAGTGATAGTTCATACTACACTATTGTTACCAGTGATCGTTCACACTACACTGTTGTTACCAGTGATCGTTCACACTACACTGTTGTTACCAGTGATCGTTCACACTACACTGTTGTTACCAGTCATCGTTCACACTACACTGTTGTTGCCAGTGATCGTTCACACTACACTGTTGTTACCACTGATAGTTCACACTACACTGTTGTTACCAGTCATCGTTCACACTACACTGTTGTTACCACCGATAGTTCACACTACACTGTTGTTACCAGTAATCGTTCACACTATAGTGCTATCACTGATTGTTACTGTGCTGTACTTTAACAATATATATATATATATATATATATATATATATATATATATATATATATATATATATATATATATATATATATATATATATATATATATATATATATATATATATATATATATATATATATATATATATATATGAGGGAAGAGGAAGAGGCAAAGATGTAGTAGGAGGAAGTAGCTGTAAGAGCCCCATCATCACCTTAAATTACCATCTTCAACACTCTGCACTTGCTAATCACAATAATTAATAAAATTACATAATAAGTGTTGAGCAGGATGATGAAGATATAATTAATATTCCGGGCAGAGACTCGCGCTTGATGCCCTCACTATGTATCCCGTCACATTATAGTGTATCACGGTGGGTTACTGGGGGAGCCAGTGAGATACACACTGTGGTAAATTATAAGTGGTTATAGTGACAAGATGGTGTCCAGGAACCTGATACTTATGTACACGAACATAATATCCTGGGACACTATATTAGTGTAGGAATAGTTACAAAAATAACTGAGGACTCATAAAATATAGCGAGTTATAATAAGAAAAAATAAAGTTTATCGCACTTTGGTCACTGTCGAGAACAGCTCCTCTGCTAAGTTTGCCATAATTTATACTTTAAAGTGTATAATAAGTGAAAAATTCAATATTATTATAAAATAAGCGCTGAACCTGCAAGTATAATACAGCGTGCGGGCTTTTGTAATAGAGTTAGATATATTTTGTGGAAAATTATCCGAAAAACAGGTATGCAAAGTGTTGTTTTAGAAGATATTAAATGCTTGTAATAAAATTGGTAGAATTACCGACAATATGTAAAGTAAAAGGACACAAGTGCAACTAATGTGCCATTTTATTGTGACAACGTTTCGCTCCTGGAGAGCGAAACGTTGCCACAATAAAATGGCACATTAGTTGCACTTGTGTCCTTTTACTTTACATATTAAATACTTACATAATTTTTCTGAGTGGAAGGATGTATGTGATAAAATGTGCAGCGTACACAATCAACGGCAAGGCTTCAGTACTCGGCGTTCCAACAATGTAAACAAAACAATTACCACCACACAATATTTCACGTCTCAGTTATATCACATGAGATTTTTGACAACTGTGAGTACCAAAGCAGAATATATATTTCTGATGTGTTATATAATACGTATGTTTAGTTAAGGTGAGGTGAGGGTGGAGCTGAGTTGAGTTTGTTTACACTGGTTTTGTTACATTGGGTTTAACAGGGTCGGGTTAGATTAACCAGTGTTACTTAACCATACGTAATCTACCCATATCTAACCAAACCTAACTGACTGTAATCTAACCTAGTAAAAAAAAAAATGGACAATTTCCACAAAATTAAAGTACGTCTTCAGGTAAACCCACTTTACAGTGTAGAAGTGGTAAACCGAGAAGCAGAGTTCTCCTTACTGACCTCACCTTTGTACCTCAACCTCAAACTTACTTTGTGTGTGTATGTGTATATTCTAGTTAATGTTTGCATACACAACTCATTATGACTGTAACCAGATATAAATATGAAACGAGTTCATTCTCACTGTAACTTGTTTAGCTATCAAAACTTGGGGCCCCAGTCCATGAACCCGTTATGTACCTCTATAATATTTTGACTACCCCCCAGAGGATGGGCATGGGGTGCAAAAATGAAGATTTTTAACTAAACACGTCGCGTCACTGTGACACGAAGAAAAAACTTATTTCAATGTCCACTGTGAACATTATTCAGCAGGCGTCAGCTTTGTTCTGCCTTCACAGTTTCTATAGCGAATTTAAGTGCTACTGCACTATATATTACACAAATAGTCGTAGTGCTAGGAATAAGATGGGCGAGTTGAGACTAGTTGCTAATGCAGGTAACATTGATGTATTTGCCTTAACTGAGACGTGGTTCAATACGAAAAATCGGGACATGCCTGCTGAATGTCACATACAGGGTTTTAAATTGTTCCAAGTAGACAGAAGTATCGGGAAGGGGGGTGGGGTGGCACTATGTCCGAGATCGCTTGAACTGTTGCATAAAAACAGGTATTAAGTCTGAAGAAACACATACAGAGTCTGTTTGGATAGAATTTTCAGAGGGACATGAAAAATTGATTTTAGGTGTAATATACCGTCCCCCAAACTTAGATAGGGACCAAGGGAGACTACTGTGGGAGGAAATTGTTAAGGCCACAAGGCACGATAACGTAGTAATTCTAGGAGACTTTAACTTTAGTCATATTGATTGGAATTTCTTGACTGGGAATTTAGAATCAAACGACTTCTTAGAAGTAGTTCAGGATTGTTTTTTGAAGCAGTTTGTGACAGAGCCTACAAGGGGAAATAACCTGCTTGACTTAGTTCTGGCAAACAATGAATCCCTTGTTAATAATTTAGAAATTTCAGAGGAACTTGGTGCTAGCGACCACAAATCAATTACATTTAGCATTGAATGGAAGTATGATAGTAGGGATAACTCAGTAGCAGTTCCAGATTTTCGCTTAGCAGATTACGATGGGCTTAAAGAACACTTATCATCTGTAGACTGGAGTAACTAAGAGAGCTATCAGTATGACAGCTTTCTTAACGCAATACATGATGCCCAAAGGACATTTATCCCATATAAGGAAATTAGATCGAGTAGAAATGACCCCAAATGGATGAATAATAGGCTCAAATATCTTTTAGGACAGAAGAAAGGAATTTATAGGCGTATCAAAAGAGGTGAGGGTCATCTTATGAATCAGTATATTGACATTAGGAGGGACGTTAAAAAGGGGATAAGAAAAGCTAAACGGGATTATGAAATTAAAGTTGCTAGGGATTCGAAAACTAACCCAAAAAGTTTTTTCCAGGTTTATAGAACAAAAGTTAAGAGATAAGAGAGGTCCCCTTAAAAATAACTCTGGGCATCTTACTGACAAGGAGCATGAAATGTGCTCTATTCTTAATAATTATTTTCTCTCGGTTTTCACTCAGGAAGACACTGACAATATCCCCGGGCCCTGATGAACTTTTTTCAAGGATTCTTAAAGTGTAAAGTGGAACTCTGTGAACCTTTAACTAATATTTTTAATTTATCTCTTCAAACAGGTGTAGTGCCTGATATGTGGAAGATGGCTAATGTGGTTCCTATTTTTAAAGCAGGGGACAAGTCGTTACCGTCAAATTACCGCCCAATAAGCCTAACCTCAATTGTGGGCAAGTTACTAGAGTCAATTATAGCTGATAATATAAGAAGCCATCTCGATAGGCATAATTTGATTAATGATACTCAACATGGTTTCACCAGGGGCCGTTCCTGCCTAACTAATTTATTAACCTTCTTCAGCAAAGCTTTTGAGGCCGTTGATCAGGATAAAGAATTCGATATTGTTTATTTAGATTTTAGTAAGGCTTTTGATAGAGTACCACATCAGAGACTTTTGAAGAAAGTGACTGCTCATGGCATTGGGGAAAAAATGCTGTCATGGATCGAGTCTTGGCTCACTAATAGGAAGCAGAGAGTGTGCATAAATGGGGTTAAATCTGAGTGGGGATCTGTAACAAGTGGCGTTCCGCAGGGATCAGTTTTAGGTCCATTGTTGTTTATTATATATATATATATATATATATATATATATATATATATATATATATATATATATATATATATATATATATATAAACGACCTTGATGAAGGAATTACTAGTGGCATAAGCAAATTTGCTGATGACACGAAGATGGGTAGGATAATCGATTCAGACGTTGATGTCTCACAACTTCAGAAGGATTTAGATAAACTCAATTCGTGGTCAGAAAAGCGGCAGATGAAGTTCAATGTAGATAAATGTAAAGTTCTAAAGCTCGAAAATGTCCATAACCCTAGCACCTACCAGCTTAATAATGCTGAACTTAGCCGTATAGAATGCGAGAAGGATTTGGGGGTTATGATAAGCAGCAACCTTAAACCAAGACAGCAGTGCCTAAGCGTGCGTAATAAGGCAAATAGATTGCTGGGATATATATTAAGAAGTGTAAGCAACAGAAGTCCAGAGGTTATACTTCAGCTTTATACATCATTAGTAAGGCCTCATCTAGATTATGCAGCTCAGTTCTGGTCTCCATATTACAGAATGGACATAAATTCGTTAAAAAACATTCAGCATAGAATGACTAAATTAATACATAGCATTAGAAATCTTCCTTATGAAGAAAGATTGAAGACCCTTAAATTACATTCACTTGTTAGACGAAGAATGAGGGAAGACATGATCGAAGTGTATAAGTGGAAGATAGGTATTAATAAGGGGGATATTAGCAAGGTCTTGATGATATCTCTCCAGGAGAGAACCCGCAGTAATGAATTCAAATTGGACAAGTTTAGATTTAGAAGGGATGTAGGAAAGTATTGGTTTGGAAATGGGGTAGTTGATGAGTGGAACAGTCTACCTAGTTGGGTTATTGAGGCTAAAACCTTGGGTAGTTTCAAATATAGGTTGGATAAATACATGAATGAGAGGGGTTGGATTTGAGTGGGAGTTGCATATGAGAGTGGATAGAGTTATCAGAGCTTATTTCTTGGGTGGCATTGAAAATTGGGTTGGGCAAATGTTTTGTTTGTTGGATGAATTGTAAAGGACCTGCCTAGTATGGGCCAACAGGCCTGCTGCAGTGATCCTTCTTTCTTATGTTCTTATGTTCTTATACATTTAATGGCATTATGGTATGTCATAATCTGTCAGGTTTTGCTTGAAGTCTGAAATCAATTCTAAACCAATTTAGCCCATGTCGATAAATTTGTATGAAATCATGTGTAAGTAATCGAGGTTACCGTTAGTGTGAGGCAGGGTGGGTGTGGGTAAGACACACACCTGCAGGTTGTAGGTGTGGGTAAGACACACACCTGCAGGCTGTAGGTGTGGATAAGACACACACCTGCAGGCTGTAGGTGTGGATAAGACACACCTGCAGGTTGTGGATGTGGGTAAGACACACACCTGCAGGTTGTATGTGTGGGTAAGACACACACCTGCAGGTTGTAGGTGTGGGTAAGACACACACCTGCAGGCTGTAGGTGTGGGTAAGACACACACCTGCAGGTTGTAGGTGTGGATAAGACACACACCTGCAGGTTGTAGGTGTGGATAAGACACACACCTGCAGGTTGTGGATGTGGGTAAGACACACACCTGCAGGTTGTAGGTGTGGGTAAGACACACCTGCAGGTTGTAGGTGTGGGTAAGACACACACCTGCAGGCTGTAGGTGTGGATAAGACACACACCTGCAGGTTGTGGATGTGGGTAAGACACACACCTGCAGGTTGTAGGTGTGGGTAAGACACACCTGCAGGTTGTAGGTGTGGGTAAGACACACCTGCAGGTTGTAGGTGTGGGTAAGACACACACCTGCAGGCTGTAGGTGTGGGTAAGACACACCTGCAGGTTGTGGATGTGGATAAGACACACACCTGCAGGTTGTGGATGTGGGTAAGACACACACCTGCAGCTTGTAGGTGTGGGTAAGACACAACTGAAGGTTGTAGGTGTGGGTAAGACACACACCTGCAGGTTGTGGATGTGGGTAAGACACACACCTGCAGGCTGTAGGTGTGGGTAAGACACACACCTGCAGGCTGTAGGTGTTGGTAAGACACACACCTGCAGGCTGTAGCTGTTGGTAAGACACACACCTGCAGGTTGTGGATGTGGGTAAGACACACACGTGCAGGTTGTGGATGTGGGTAAGACACACACCTGCAGGTTGTAGGTGTGGGTAAGACACACACCTGCAGGTTGTAGGTGTGGGTAAGACACACCTGCAGGCTGTACGTGTGGGTAAGACACACACCTGCAGGTTGAAGGTGTGGGTAAGACACACCTGTAGGTTGTGGGTGTGGGTAAGATACACCTGCAGGTTGTGGATGAGACACACCTGCAGGTTGTGGGTGTGGGTGAGACACACCTGCAGGTTGTGGGTGTGGGTGACACACTTGCAGGTTGTGGGTGTGGGTGAGACACACATGCAGGTTGTGGGTGTGGGTGAGACACACCTGCAGGTTGTGGGTGTGGGTGACACACTTGCAGGTTGTGGGTGTGGGTGAGACACACATGCAGGTTGTGGGTGTGGGTGAGACACACCTGCAGGTTGTGGGTGTGGGTGACACACTTGCAGGTTGTGGGTGTGGGTGAGACACACATGCAGGTTGTGGGTGTGGGTGAGACACACCTGCAGGTTGTGGGTGTGGGTGACACACTTGCAGGTTGTGGGTGTGGGTGAGACACACATGCAGGTTGTGGGTGTGGGTGAGACACACCTGCAGGTTGTGGGTGTGGGTGACACACTTGCAGGTTGTGGGTGTGGGTGAGACACACATGCAGGTTGTGGGTGTGGGTGAGACACACCTGCAGGTTGTGGGTGTGGGTGACACACTTGCAGGTTGTGGGTGTGGGTGAGACACACATGCAGGTTGTGGGTGTGGGTGAGACACACCTGCAGGTTGTGGGTGTGGGTGACACACTTGCAGGTTGTGGGTGTGGGTGAGACACACATGCAGGTTGTGGGTGTGGGTGAGACACACCTGCAGGTTGTGGGTGTGGGTGAGACACACCTGCAGGTTGTGGGTGTGGGTGAGACACACTTGCAGGTTGTGGGTGTGGGTGAGACACACATGCAGGTTGTGGGTGTGGGCGAGACACACATGCAGGTTGTGGGTGTGGGTGAGACACACCTGCAGGTTGTGGGTGTGGGTGAGACACACCTACAAGTAATAAAAACAGTGACCTCATGTTGAAGCTTGGGATTCCCACGATGGCGCGTGCATCCCCACTACCCAAGATGCCCCTGCTACCCAAGATGCCCCTGCTACACAAGATGCCCTGCTACCCAAGATGCCCTGCTACACAAGATGCCCCACTACCCAAGATGCCCTGCTACCCAAGATGCCCTGCTATCGAAGATGCCCCGCTACCCAAGATGCCTCTACTCAAGATGCCCTGCTACTCACGATGCTCTTGCTTCTCCACTATCAAAATCACCACCACAACTATAAACACCACTACCTCCATCACAAGCACCACCACAACCCCTACCATCACCATAAACATCAATACCACTGTTACCATCATCACCAACACCACCACCACCATCACAAACACCAACACCACCACCACCATCACCATCACCACCACCACCAGCACGGGCTGCTTCTACAATGAGTTAACGGCAGTAACAACCGCAGGAATGAAGCTAGCTTCACATGCGTACCAGCAAACATCAGCACCTCTCACCACAACCAACAGCAACCACCACCACCAACTCTCACCACAACCAACAGCAACCACCACCAACAACTCTCACCACAACCAACAGCAACCACCACCACCAACTCTCACCACAACCAACAGCAACCACCACCACCAACTCTCACCACAACCAACAGCAACCATCACCACCAACTCTCACCACAACCAACAGCAACCATCACCACCAACTCTCACCACAACCAACAGCAACCATCACCACCAACTCTCACCACAACCAACAGCAACCATCACCACCAACTCTCACCACAACCAACAGCAACCACCACCACCAACTCTCACCACAACCAACAGCAACCACCACCACCAACTCTCACCACAACCAACAGCAACCACCACCACCAACTCTCACCACAACCAACAGCAACCACCACCAACAACTCTCACCACAACCAACAGCAACCACCACCACCAACTCTCACCACAACCAACAGCAACCACCACCACCAACTCTCACCACAACCAACAGCAACCACCACCACCAACTCTCACCACAACCAACAGCAACCATCACCACCAACTCTCACCACAACCAACAGCAACCATCACCACCAACTCTCACCACAACCAACAGCAACCATCACCACCAACTCTCACCACAACCAACAGCAACCATCACCACCAACTCTCACCACAACCAACAGCAACCACCACCACCAACTCTCACCACAACCAACAGCAACCACCACCACCAACTCTCACCACAACCAACAGCAACCACCACCATCTCTCACCACAACCAACAGCAACCATCACCCCCTCTCACAACAACCAACAGCAACCACCACCACCTCTCACCACAACCAACAGCAACCACCACCACCTCTCACCACAACCAACAGCAACCACCACCACCACCTCTCACCACAACCAACAGCAACCATCACCCCCTCTCACAACAACCAACAGCAACCACCACCACCTCTCACCACAACCAACAGCAACCACCACCACCACCTCTCACCACAACCAACAGCAACCATCACCACCTCTCACCACAACCAACAGCAACCACCACCACCATCTCTCACCACAACCAACAGCAACCATCACCACCTCTCACTGCGAGCATCACCTACACTACGTATGCTTCACATATGACTGGTTTCAAGGGCAGTTCAATAAGATGTTAGGTGGTTGTGCAGATAAGGAACCTGACCATCAAGTACATCACATATACGGACTGTAAGATCAATCACATCTCTCTTTCAGAAACTACATTCCTAGTGTTTCAGCAGATCTCTTCAGTTTATCTTTTGCTTGGCTTATCGAGTCTTTGTGAAAAGTTCAAAATTTCTTCATTTCTAACTCAAGAGACATTCGAGGTGTTAAGATATTTACTTAATGAAAATAAGATACCCGACATACTAAGCAAATAAGCAAATACCCTAAATTTGCTTGCAACATATTAGAGATTGCAGACATAAATCCAGATGTACTACTGTTAACCTTTTTTTTAGGGTCGAGTTCCTAGGCCTTTTTTGTATCCATATTCTCTTGCTCTAGTGTCCCGCAAGATGGATGAAGGATGCAAAATAAACTAGCCGCTTCAGCGGTAAATTCTAAAATACCTCACTTGTCTTGTTTCATACTAGGAGACGTAAACACCAAACAACATTTAATACGAGAGAAGAATGTTGTGCCTTCATATATTTTGAAAGTTTCCATAATCCACCCTATGATTTTTCTGGACACAGGTACGTATATGTGGTGTTCTCTGAAGCTGACGAGGAAGAGTACCTAGGACAGCCAAAATAAAGTACGAAAATACACAAGACATCAGAATCTACAGAAGCGGAGTGGCTAAAAAGAATCAACATCAGCTGTTTTATTATTATTATTATTATTATTATTATTATTATTATTATTATTAAGTGAAATCTCTAAACCCCACTGGGATCCTACAGCACATGGAGATATAAGAAGCAATAAAGTTTTATTCAAGGAAGAGGAGAAATGCAATTCCTTGCACCTGAGGCCGTCACCTGCATCTTGAGGATGTCAGGCATTCCAGTAACACCAACTGCATGACCTGCAGTAGACCTGGTTCATGCTAGGCAGGACTTGCTGGTTCATGATATAATGATACACATGCGCCACTAGCCCCAGTGGGAATGTAACAGTAAAGGCAGCGCATCTGGGGTAATTATCAATTAGGAATGATAATTATTACACACAACAGCATGACAGACACACTCCCACGTCATCACAAGAATAATGTGCAAAAAAGGTTTTTGTACCAAGTAGTGTGTACCTGTGTTATACTTGTGGCTAGTATCGAGAACTTTTCTACCTTCGCTACCCAGTCTGGGGCCAGGCTTTCCTACCGCTGCCTGTTTAACCAGTGGGCCGCTGTTAGCGGCCCACTGGCTCACATATTCATCTCAGCCTGGTTGATCTGTCACTTGGTGGACGTAGTAATCCAGTTCCCTCTTGCAAGCTTCTACAATTGTTGGGGCACTGTTTCTGATACCTACTGGTAGCAGGTTGAATTATCTTGGACTACAAGTGTTGATAACAGTGTTCTCTTAGTGTGTCAATGGCGCCCCTATTTTTAATTGGATTTATTTTACATTTTCAGCTATTATGGTAGTGTGTAGAAGTCTGGCCTGACGTAATATCTATGCATATATTATCAAGTACCTCTCTCTTCTTTATCCCAGAGAGTACATTCTTACTGCTATCAGGTCTTCACAGAAGTAAAATTCTTCATTGGCTTTATACGGGAAGTAAACAATCTCTGTACTTTTTTCAACTTTCAGGTTTCTTTCGTCTTGAACGAAACTGTCAACAAGGAACAATGATAGGTCATCTTACATTGTTATACCTAAGTCTTTAACATTTTTCTTTCGCTGTAAGCGATGATTTTCCCGTGTTTTTTTTTTTATCCGGAGATGATATGTCACCAGTGATCATTATGTTGCTTTGCATTGCCCACTGGAAAACTCTGTTGATATCTGCTTGCAACTTTTCCGTGTCTTCTACCAGGGCAACTTTCATGCGCATTTTCCTATTTTCCGCAAAGGATCATACGAAGCTCTGACTAGTGCTTTTATCTATGTCTACTATGAGGATGAGAAACAATAAAGAATCCAACACCGTGCCTAGAGGTGCTGAATTTTTTATTTTAAGGCAGGATTTTCCTGTTACTGCTGCCCTATGTTCTTTTCGTAATGAAATTGAATATCGAAGTTGCTACTTTTTCCTGTTATACCAACTGACCTTATTTTATGGTTTATACACCATACCTCTGATATACCCTTGATGAGTTTCGAAGTCTTTCTACTCCTGGAGCCCGGCTATGGGCCAGGCTCGTCTGGTGCTACCCTGGTCAACCAGGCTGTTGCTGCTGGAGGCCCGCCACCCCACATATCCATCACACCCTGGTTGATCTGGTACCTGGTGAAGATATCTGTCCAGTTTTCTCCTGAAAACTTCTATACTTATTCCAGCGGTGTTTTCTGATATCATGTAGTAAGATGTTGAATAGTCTGGGGCCACGAATGTTGATACAGTGTTCCCTCATAGTGCCCACTACGCCCCTGCTTTACAGTGGGTTTATTTTGCACTTCCATATCTCTCGCTCCAGTATGTTGTTATGCCTTAACGAAGTCCGTGTAGACAACACCTGCATTTTGATTTTCTTCCAAACCCTCAATAATTTTGATATAATGATCTTGTAGTTGTGACAAGCATGATCGACGCTGACTTGTGTAGAAAACTGGGCAAGTGACAAAGAAACAGCCCCAGAAGCAGCGACTCCGACCTCAGTAAACACAAACAGGTGAGCGCGCGTGCACACACACATACACACACACACACACACACACACACACACACACACACACACACACACACACACACACACACACACACACACACATACACACACACACACACACTGACAAACAATCTCGTAGCTTCCCGCACACAGCATAACTAATTCAGGGTTCAAATTCTCTCTCTCCGAGAATAATTTCAGGTGATCAACAGAGGGGAAAAAGAGAATATAAAATAATTCGGAGATAATAATTCAGAGAACATCACATCCAGCAGATTACTTTTTTAGTGAATTACCTTGACAAACGCGCCTTCTTGCATTACGTAATAAATCCTTGACTCTCTTAAGAGCAAGTAAACAGTGGGAGGCGCAAGTGTGGAGTGTGGGGGAGAGTGGTGGAGTGTGGGAGGAGAGTGGTGGAGTGTGTGAGAAGAGTGGTAGAGTGTTGGAGAAGAGTGGAGTATGGGAGGAGAGTGGTGGAGTGTGGGAGGAGACTGGTGGAGTATGGGGAGAGAGTGGAGTGTGGGAGGAGAGGGGAGTGTGGGAGGAGTGGTGGAGTGTGGGAGGAGAGTGGAATGTGGGAGGAGTGGAGTGTGGGAGGAGACTGGTGGAGTATGGGAAGAGAGTGGAGTGTGGGAGGAGAGTGGAGTGTGGGAGGAGTGGTGGAGTGTGGGAGGAGAGTGGAGTGTGGGAGGAGAGTGGAGTGTGGGAGGAGTGGTGGATTGTGTGAGGAGTGGTGAAGAGTGGGAGGAGAGTGGAATGTGGGAGGAGAGTGGAGTGTGGGAGGAGAGTGGAGTGTGGGAGGAGAGTGGTGAAGAGTGGGAGGAGACTGGTGGAGTGTTGGGAGGCAGGGAGGGATTGGACTGATTAAACGAGGTGGAGTATGGGAAGAGAGTGGAGTGTGGAAGGAGTGGTGGAGTGTGGGAGGAGAGTGGTGGAGTGTGGGAGGAGAGCGGTGGAGTGTGGGGAGGCAGGGAGGGATCGGACTGAGTGATTAAACGAGGGGAAGAGAGGGGGAAAGAAGTTGGTAGGCTATGAGGGTAGGGTAGGATAGGGTAGGGTAGGGTAGGGTAGGGAAGGGTAGGGTAGGGTAGGGTAGGGTAGGGTAGGGTAGGGTAGGGGATGGAGGGGGTAGTGAAGGTAGTGACGGGACGGGGGGGTGGGGGTATGGGATGGTCGGGGGCGGGGCAGGTTGGTCATTGTGACAGTATCAATCAAGAGGTAATAGACAGGACAAACCCGCCCTCAGCCTCAGGTCACTAAAACATAATCAAACAGTCCTTCCCCCCTCCCCCCACTCAGAACCTCTCAGTCCCTCCTTCCCTCACTACCTCCCACCATCTCCTCCTCCCTCATCATCCTCTCCCTCCCTCCCACCATCTCCTCCTCCCTCATCATCCTCTCCCTCCCTCCCACCATCTCCTCCTCCCTCATCATCCTCTCCCTCCCTCCCACCATCTCCTCCTCCCTACCATCATCTCTCCCTCCCTACCATCATCTCTCCCTCCCTCCCATCCTCTCCCCCTCCCTCCCATCATCTCCCCCTCCCTACCATCATCTCTCCCTCCCTACCATCATCTCCCCCTCCCTACCATCATCTCCCCCTCCCTACCATCATCTCTCCCTCCCTACCATCATCTCCCCCTCCCTACCATCATCTCCCCCTCCCTCCCATCATCTCCCCCTCCCTACCATCATCTCTCCCTCCCTACCATCATCTCCCCCTCCCTACCATCATCTCCCCCTCCCTACCATCATCTCTCCCTCCCTACCATCATCTCCCCCTCCCTACCATCATCTCCCCCTCCCTACCATCATCTCCCCCTCCCTCCCATCATCTCTCCCTCCCTACCATCATCTCCCCCTCCCTCCCATCATCTCTCCCTCCCTACCATCATCTCACCCTCCCTCCCATCATCTCCCCCACCCTACCATCATCTCCCCCTCCCTCCCATCATCTCCCCCTCCCTACCATCATCTCCCCCTCCCTCCCATCATCTCCCCCTCCCTACCATCATCTCTCCCTCCCTCCCATCATCTCCCCCTCCCTCCCATCATCTCCCCCTCCCTACCATCATCTCCCCCTCCCTCCCATCATCTCCCCCTCCCTACCATCATCTCCCCCTCCCTCCCATCATCTCCCCCTCCCTACCATCATCTCCCCCTCCCTCCCATCATCTCCCCCTCCCTCCCATCATCTCCCCCTCCCTACCATCATCTCCCCCTCCCTCCCATCATCTCCCCCGCCCTACCATCATCTCTCCCTCCCTCCCATCATCTCCCCCTCCCTACCATCATCTCCCCCTCATCCTCCCCCTCCTATTCAATAATGTATCTCATCCCCCTCCCTCCCATCATCTCCCCCTCCCATACCATCATCTCCCCCTCCCTCCCTCCTATTCAATAATGTAAACCAACAACAACGCCACCCTGATGGTGACACTCTCGTTATTATAAAAGTATATGTTATCTTAATCCTTATTATCACTACCACCATCATCTTCACTATCACCAACTTCATTATCATCCTCAACACTATCACCACCTCCATTATCATCCTCAACACTATCACCACCTCCATTATCATCCCCAACACTATCACCACCTCCATTATCATCCTCAACACTATCACCACCTCCATTATCATCCTCAACACTATCACCACCTCCATTATCATCCCCAACACTATCACCACCTCCATTATCATCCTCAACACTATCACCAACTTCATTATCATCCTCAACACTATCACCACCTCCATTATCATCCTCAACACTATCACCACCTCCATTATCATCCTCAACACTATCACCACCTCCATTATCATCCTCAACACTATCACCACCTCCATTATCATCCTCAACACTATCACCACCTCCATTATCATCCCCAACACTATCACCACCTCCATTATCATCCTCAACACTATCACCACCTCCATTATCATCCCCAACACTATCACCACCTCCATTATCATCCTCAACACTATCACCACCTCCATTATCATCCTCAACACTATCACCACCTCCATTATCATCCTCAACACTATCACCACCTCCATTATCATCCTCAACACTATCACCACCTCCATTATCATCCTCAACACTATCACCACCTCCATTATCATCCCCAACACTATCACCACCTCCATTATCATCCTCAACACTATCACCACCTCCATTATCATCCTCAACACTATCACCACCTCCATTATCATCCTCAACACTATCACCACCTCCATTATCATCCTCAACACTATCACCACCTCCATTATCATCCTCAACACTATCACCACCTCCATTATCATCCCCAACACTATCACCACCTCCATTATCATCCTCAACACTATCACCACCTCCATTATCATCCTCAACACTATCACCACCTCCATTATCATCCTCAACACTATCACCACCTCCATTATCATCCTCAACACTATCACCACCTCCATTATCATCCTCAACACTATCACCACCTCCATTATCATCCTCAACACTATCACCACCTCCATTATCATCCTCAACACTATCACCACCTCCATTATCATCCTCAACACTATCACCACCTCCATTATCATCCTCAACACTATCACCACCTCCATTAACATTCTCAACACTCGTTATCATCTTCACCATCATAACAGTGAATGTAGGTATTCTTCAGATGGATGATGAATAACAAGGGACAAGAAAGCTGGAGGCAGAGCTCCTACATGGAGCTCAGCTCAGTGACTATTATGACATTATTACATTCATAGTGAGCGCTACACCCATAGGGGTCATACGGCGCCTGGGGGGAATGGAAAGCATTCAGACTCGATTCAAGGAAATGGAGCACAGGTCCAATTCCCTAGATCAAGAGCCCCTCACTAGCATCAAGAGACCTTCCCTCAGGGAAGCCCAGTGGCTAAACACCTTGAGGTGGTTATCTCAGGACCGCCAGAGACCAAGTTCAACACCAACTTACTACACTGAATTGAATCCATGAACAAAGACTCGAAGATGACTCATCTATGTTAACACTGGAGAGGAATCTACCACTGATGCTTTAAGTAAGCTGGCAGATTCAAAAACAATTAATGGTCGTTTTCAAGAGAGATTTGAAGACTCCTGCAAGAATAAGAACAATGTGTGTTGAAGAGTTAAAAAGAGGCAGGAGAAGAGCTATCAGTATAAACCCAGAAGTAACAGAAGAAGTATGGCGAAATATTTTATCACGAGATCAAGGGAAGGTGTCATAGCTGAACAATAATTGTGTTCAACACACTTTCTTATAAGATTTATGTAGATATGTACGCTTTTATCTACCTCACAGAAGATAAATGTCATCTTATATACTGCAGACACTGCCATCCACTAGCGTGTTATTTATCGCTACGTAAGAAACAATGGTATAACACAGACTGTTCGGTTTTCCACATGGAAGGAACCAGGCAAGTCTGAGCAGGTGACCGTGGTAATTACAATTTCAGCTCAATCGATTTTTAGTGAGAGAAGAACGGACTGAATGGAAGACACTGCCATCGATTTTGAGTCATGATGGACAAAAACAAAGGTCAATGGTTGTCGATATAGAGCTCCTCCCCCTTCCCCCTTCAAAAAAAAAAAAAAAGAATACAAAGTTTATGACTGTTACATCAAAGCCAGAGAGCAATGAGGTACACAAGGCTGGGCACGTGGGGCGTCTCATCACGGCCACAAATACTAACACCAGCATTACATCCCCACCCCAAACACAAGCAATGAAACCTAACTCATTTCTGCATACAGTATATTAAAAAGATCTTAAATTAAGGAATGATAAAAAGTTCCTTTGAAAGTGCCGTTCTCACTGTTAAATTACCCATGTAAAACCTTCCATAGACTTCAACTGACTCACAGCTGAAGACTGAGACTTCAGCTGGCTCACTTAGGGGTAGTGCTCCACCTTCTTGAAAAATTCTATACCTGTTCTGGCATCGTTTCTGATATCTGTTGGTAACAGGATGAATAGTTTTCGACCACACAAGTTAACACAGTGCTCTCTTTCTGTGCCCTGTTTTTTTACTGGATTTATTTTGCACTTCCTCACATACCTCTCACTCCAATACGCTGTTATGGTTGAGTGCAGGTTTGAGATTTCGCCACTAAGTATCTCCTATGTACATATTATTAGGTATCTCTCTCTCTTCGCTGTAAGTACATTCCAAGTTTAAATGCTTTACTGACTATGTAGCAGTAAATGATCTCTGTAACTTCTCCAGCTCTGATATCTCTCCGTCTAAATGAAACCATCAACATTAAACAGCATTCAACAGGAGAGAACATGAGTGACTGGAATAGTTTTATCAGTGGTATTATTTCTTTTGAGAGTTCTATTTATCCATTCTATCATTTTCTGGCCTTTGCTTTACCTACCTTACTGTGTTCTCTGACACATCATCTGACATTATTATACTTGAGTCTTATACATGTTCCTTTCATTCTATAATATGATCCTACTGTACTTTCTATCCCATGTTCCTTTTGATTTCTACATTCTTTTCACATTTCACTAGCTGGAATTTGTCACTAGTGAACATAAAGTTTCTTATATTGCTCACTGAGAGAATTTGTTGATATATGTTTGCAGTTTTTTCCGTTTCTTCTACCAAAGCGAAGCCTTCTACCGAAGCTTCGTTATTTGAATAAGTATCGTTCTTGGAATACTGAACCTTTCACTTTGTTAAGGCTAGATTGTACTTTGTTTACTACTACACCACGTTCTATTTGTAAGTTTAAGTAATTTAGTACTAACTTTCACACCTTATTTCATGAGTAATCAATCCATAATAACATTTGCAAACTACATTAGAGAAGTCCGTGGATTTTGATTTTCTTCCAAAGTTTCTATAATCTTTTCATAATGATAATATATGCAAATATGATCTTCCCGTTCAAATCCACGTTGACATGAGCTGTGGTTTTCCATGGTTTTCCATCAAGTTCGCAACTGGCGTCTCACCACCCATTCAGAGATTTGTATGTGGGCTGTTAATGCTACTGATCGGATCTGTCTGCATGTTAAAACTTACTATGACAACTACTGAACAGACCACATGAAATCTGGTCGGTTTGTACTTATCACCATGATAACGAATGAACAGACCACACAGAGTGGGAAAATCTTGCTTCTCACAACTGCCAGATCATTATAACAGAATTAATGAGGCTCAGAGGAAAAAGCGTAGATGTGGTCTATATAGAGTTCACAAAAGCATTTCACGAATGCAGTCATGAAGTGATAGCCAATTTAAATAAAGTCAGTAAGTTATTACAGGAAAAGTTGGAAAAGGGATACTCAATTTTCTAACAGAACACGTGTAAATAAAGCAAATTCTAGCCTTAGCAAAGTAGAAAGTTCAGTAGCCCAAGGAACTGTCTTCTCTACTGTTTCTTATTCTCACAGCAGATCTATATAAAAATACTGGCCACAACCTCATATTATACTTAGCGGACTATAATATAATAAGCATGAAAGTCACTTCGGTAGAAGACACAGAGAAACTGCAAGAAGTTATCAACAGAATCTTCCTCCAAGACAATGGAAAACAAAATTGTTCAGTAGTGACAAATTCCAACCTCTGAGAAATGTAAAGAATGAAGAACTCAAAGGAAGCACTGGATGCCAAGCACAGAAGATCATCTCACAGATTCAGAGGAATATGTGAAAGACTTTAGCATAATAATGTCATCTGATCTATCATTTAGAGAACACAAGAAAGCAAAAGCCGCGAAGCCCAGAAAAATGACAGGGTGGACAATGAGAATTTTCAAAAGAGGAGAAAATGCAACACTATTCAAATCCCTTGTATTCCCTTGTTAGGAAAATTGTTCAGTGTTGACGGTTCCCGTGAAGGCAGGAGAAATATTAGAATTGGAAAAAGTGGATGGATTGTTTACTACCAGCACTGACTAAAAAAACATTTAAACTACCGTGAACGTCTCAAGTATTTAAAGTGTAGCCTCTGTAGAGAAGAGAAGACATCTGATGACATATGTAGGTTCCAATCTACACACTACCATAACAACGCACTGGAGTGAGAGATGTGGGAGGAAGTGTTAAATAAATCCAGTGAATACAGAGACACAATAAGAAAACACTGTTAACCTGTTACCAGCAGAAACACTGCCAGAACAAATGTAGTCGTTTTCAAGAGAAAACTTCACCACTACCTCCGCTCAGTGCCAGATCAACCAGGCTGTTGAAGAGCGGACCAATACGATGAACGGCGTAGTTAAACAAGCAATGAACAGAAAATCTAGCACCTGGCTGAGCTGTGATATAGGAGTCGGTATGTACGATAAAACCTACTATGACAACGAATTAACAAAGCACATAAGGTGAGGTTGGCCAATACTTTGAAGCACTGGACTGCAGCGAGACCTAACATCACAAACTATGTAGCTCAAGCGTTGGCAGGGAAAACAATAAGTTATTCTTAGTTCATGCACATAAACCACTAGATGCAAATATAAAGGAATTTAAGTATAAATTAATTAAAGTAGAATATTGTTTCGAATACTTTACAGACCAAACAACAAACATTAATTTGCTTGAACAGCTCAATTTAAGAAGAGTATATTAAGTACTGTGAAAGTAAAGAAAGTGTGAGCAGAATATCTAGTGGGAGATTAGCGTGGTGTGATGAATGTTCCATGGTGGATATACTTCACTGTTAACGTGGTGTGATGAATGTTCCATGGTGGATATCATACTTCACTGTTAACGTGGTGTGATGCATGTTCCATGGTGGATATAATACTTCACTGTTAGCATGGTGTGATGAATGTTCCATGGTGGATATCATACTTCACTGTTAGCGTGGTGTGATGAATGTTCCATGGTGGATATACTTCACTGTTAGCATGGTGTGATGAATGTTCCATGGTGGATATACTTCACTGTTAGCGTGGT